>NW_015173132.1:319984-348944 GCF_001447785.1 Gekko japonicus
AGGAGAAGAGGGAGGGTAAGTTGCTTCCTCCCTGCCTCTAACCACCCCTGCCTGCCTGGGGCCAGGGAGGGCCTTCGCGGGGCTTCCTTGCACTCCCGCCGGCCTTGCAGGTCCACCACCGGGACCCTCATGGGGCTCAGCAGTGGAGCTGCAAGGCCGCCGCCAGGGGCTGGGACCGTTGGGGGCGGGGTGTGTGGCCTTATGACACACTTCCGGTGATGTCAGGGGGTGTGGCCTTATGACACACTTCCGGCGATGTCAGGGGGTGTGGCATATGCTAATGAGTTATACTAATGAGTTCCCCTAGCTCTTTTTCTACGAAACGACCCCTGTCTAAATGTCTCTTGCCTTGAAACCCTATGGAGATCACCATAAGTTGGCTGCAACTTGACGGCCCTTTCCATCCCCACCACTGGATGCATATGATTGTTAGGGTTGCAAGGGTCCGTGGATTTGCCGATTCAGCCCTCTCGCTGCCATTGCACAGATATATCTGATTAAAGGATTTATGACTCAGCCAATGATAGAGATGCCAAGAAATCTCTGGGCAAAGCAGAGGGGTAGCGCACGCTGGAAGGCAGCACAAATGAGATTATCCTGCAATAGTGAGGAAGATGTCCGCTTACAGTCCTGGAAGCTCAGTAAGAAACGACATATTTCAGGGCTAGGTCTCAAATTTTCATACAGAAAACTCCAGTGCCCTGTGTATCACGTTTGAAAAACACTAGAGCTTGCCTGAAGTCTTCTCTTGTGCCAAGCGACCACTGCCGTCTCCTACCGAATGCCTCAGAAAGTCGGTCCGTTTGCAAGACTGATTTCATAGGTATCGTCCAAAAGGATTCACTTCATTTCCTGAAACTAGGCTCCGGTCGGAGTAGAGTATTAATGCAAAAGGAGACTCAAAGAAAACAATTCCAGGCCATGCAAACTGTGTGTGTTATAACCCCAGCTAACCTGCCTCCCCAGAGTCTCACAATAACAGACCATTTCCAAGAGGCTGTAGTGTACAACGACTGTTATTTTGTAGTTTCTATGTCCTCGTGAGATTCGTTACTCTGCAAAATGAGAAGCTAGGACAGGACAATGTAAAGGCCACACTTAGAAGCATCCCCATAAAAATATCTATACATTTGTCAGCAAAACTGAAGTCAGCAAGCTGGGGCAGATGGATTGCCTCTTCCCCTCCCCAGTACGAGGGATCTCTTCATTCTCCAACAAACGGGCTTCCTCTGCTGTATACCTGTGGGGCCTCTTTCCATGTGATACCAAGCAGGAGGTGATTAATTTCTCACCAAAATGAACAGACAGGAAAACTCAGGTTGGGCAAAGACCAGGGCTATTTTTGGGCAGGAACGCACAGGAACGGAGTTCCGGCTGGCTCCCGAGTTGGCCACGCCCAGCAGGAACTCATTAGCATAATAGGCCACACCTAACAGCAGACGCTCATTAGGATTGGCTACATTAGGGGTGTGTGGCCTAACATGCAAAGAAGTTCCTGCTACAAAAAAAGCCCAGGGTTTTGACAACAAAGTAAACAGAATAAGAAGCAAAAGGTGGGTGTAGTTGGATGACCACACTTCTGGCAACATATGGGGTGTGGTCTAATATGCTAATGAGCTGTGCTGTCAGGGGTGTGGTCTAATATGCTAATGGATTTCTGCTGTTGGGTGTGGCCTATTATGCTAATGAGTTCCTGCTGGGCTTTTTCTACCAAAAAACCCCTGGCAAAGACTATCCCATTCTCTCGCATCTCAGCATCTAAAATCCCCATTCAACGTTCCATTAGCACCCGGTTTGGATGTTTCCGTGACTGATTGCTATATTATTGTAACATGATTATGACGTTTGCATTGCTCCTCCCTTCCAAGTAGTCATGGCGGCGTGCGTTGGCTTATTCCATTTCATCCTCCTGATACCACTTTGAGGTCGGTTTATGCTGATAGCGACTTGCCCCCAAGCAGCCATGGTGCTTCTTGGCTCAGCAGGGATTACGCCTCCCTGCACCAACAGTGCCATCCTAAATGGCATCGCCCTTTTCTAAGTCCATCAGCTTCAGCGGACTTAGAAGGGGAGTCCTTAGAAGGACCACGTCTGTCTTCCAGATCCTCTGCTTAGGTCAGCACTGCAAATCTAGCCATCTACTGACACACCCCAACTTGCGTGGCCAAGGCATAGCCCAATCTTGTCAGAAGCTAAGTAGGGTCGGCCCCGGTTAGCACTTGGATGGGAGACCACCAAGGAAGTCTGGGGGTCGCTATGCAGATTGCCAAACCACCCCTGTTCATCTTGTGCCTTGAAAAACCTATGGGGTGGCCATACGTTGGCTACATCTTAACAGCACTTTGCACCCCCAGCCCCAGGATATTTTTATCATTTGGGGAATACAGCACAGAGGAAAGGGTTACATCACTCCAACCCCCCCCCAGTACACTGATTGGAACACCTTCCCTATGAAGAAAGGTTAAAGCACTTAGGGCTCTTTAGCTTGGAGAAACGACGACAGGGGTGACATGATTGAGGTTTATAAGATTATGCATGGGAAAGAGCAGGTAGAGAAAGAGGTACTTTTCTCCCTTTCTCACAATACAAGAACTCGTGGGCACTCCATGAAATTGCTGAGCGGTCGGGTTAGAATGGATAAAAGGAAGTACTTCTTCACCTAAAGAGTGATTAACACTTGGAATTCACTGCCACAGGAAGTGGTGGCAGCTACAAGCATGGACAGCTTCAAAAGGGAATTAGATAAGCATATGGAGCAGAGGTCCATCAGTGGCTATTAGCCACAAGGTATAGATAGGGACTCTGGGGCAAGTGATGCTCCGTCATCTTGGTGCTTGGGGGGGGTCAACAGTGGGAGGGCTTCTAATGTCCTGACCCCACTGGTGGACCTCCTGATGGCACTGGTATTTCTGGCCACTGTGTGACACAGAGTGTTGGACTGGATGGGCCTTTGGCCTGATCCAACATTGGCATCTCTTATGTTCTTATGATCCAATTTTGGGCCCCCCATCACTAGAATTAAAGATGTCAGGAGATGTATGACTGAATACAAACACACACATACACCAACTCACCATGTTATATCCTCAGATAATGGTATGTCTAAAAAGTAGCTGCTATCTAGCAAAAAGATCACATTGACAGTGGATCCTGCGTGTGCTTTTCTTAAAACGATGTCCCACTGACCTCAGTGAGGCTTATTCCAGAGCAAAAGTGTAGGCTTGTAGGACTGACGACAAAGGACTGTAGTCTTAGTGGCATGCAAATCAATCATGTCTAATTCTTCTTGCCTAGTAATAGTCACTGCCTGCCCAGAGGTGCCTGCCCGGTAAGCTTAATTAAATCTGGAGAGTCTATTAAAGCAGTTTCTATTGAGATTAACGGTGACACGGCCTGCACTATGTTACCTCCAATCAATACCTTTGCGGGGTTTAAAGTGACCTAAGCGGGAACTCGGCTGCTCCATCCTGTGAAATGTTAGCGGCGGCAACTGCAAATCAGTTACAAACTCATATGTTACAGAAGTGGTAGAGAGCTACGATGGAGCAAGTCAGGTATGCATTTCCGAGGTTGTGGTGGTTAATCTAGAAAGAGAGAGACGAGAGTGTGTGCGTCTGTATGCATGTAGTGTTTACAGACCTACAAACTGTTCCGTATAAAAGCTGTAATCTATCTTGAAAAGGTTTCTGTCCAGTGTTAGGACAGGGATGAAAATAAGAGAGGACCGAAAAACTATTCCAGGCCAGGCCCATAGCCATAATGGGGCATTTAGGGGCGCTGCCCCCTCACTAATGGGGCAGAGACCATGTGTGATGGGGCACTGCCCTAAATGCCCCATTCCAGGGCTCTTTTTGTAGCAGGAACTCCTTTGCATATTAGGCCACACACCCCTGACGTAGCCAATCTTCCAAGAGCTTATAGTAGCCCCTGTAAGAAGAGCTCTGTAAGATCTTGGAGGATTGGCTACACTAGGGGTGTGTGGCCTAATATGCAAAGGAGCTTCTGCTACAAAAAGAGCCCTGGCGCCTGCCCTAGAATAGTTTTTCGGTCCTCTCTTATTTTCAGCTGTGGGAGTTGTTCCTGCAGGTAAGGAAAGACCATTCTCTTCTTCACCTGCCTACCAACAGGATATCTCTCTCTCTCTCTCTCTCTCCCCCGCTACCCCAGATTTCCCAGTGCCTCACCACCCAAAATCTTCTGGCTACACTCCTGCTCCAGGCAGCATGGGGATAGACCAGATATGAGGGGGGAAGAGCTGTGGCTTGGTGGTAGAGCCCCTGTTTGACATGCAGAAGGTCCCAGGTTCGATCCTCAGCATCTCCAGTTAAAAGGATCAGATGGGAGGTGATGTGAAAAACCTGAGACCCTGAGACCCTGGAGAGCCACTGCCAAATGAATGTCTGCACAGAGCCAGAGCAGCCACTCTTCAATGTGTGCTTACAGTGGAGCTTTAGGGTCTATAGAGCTTTCTCAGTTGGACAGACCTCACGCGGTTGGATTTAAGCGGCCACTGTAACACCCACCTCCTCACCCTTGTGAGCCCCGACGCTAATTGAAAAAAGGAAGAAACCAGGCCGAGCACAGATATGAAACGGCCTCACCAAATCCATTCAGCTTCCCTCGCTGCTGTCTGCCTTCCTCCTGCTTAATAAAAGCACACTTTAATTAATGGGGCTCTGAAGAGGATTAGAGGTCCAAAATTAATAAAAAAGGAGGGTTTTTTGGGGGGGGATTAGGAGGATGACTTTGCGGGTTGAGAAAGTTGTAATAAATCAACACCTCCTGGTAGTCCCTGGCCCAAAAGACGTCTGACTTGCCTCGACCTGGCCCCTGCCTGGTGGAACAGGCTCCCCACTGAGATCAGGGCCCTGTGGGATTGACTTCAATTCCACAGGGCCTGCAAGACGGAGCTCTTCCGCCAGGCCTTTGGCTGAGGCAACGGATGTCCATATATGGCCTCCCTGAGGTGGTTGTCCCTGTGTTAACAACTACTGGCTATGGCCAGGAACCTCCCATAACCAGGGGATTTTTGTTGTTGTTGCTGTTAGCTGTGACCACCATTTTAATATTTATGAAGATGTTTTACATTTTAATGTTATTTTATTAACAAAACTGTTGTATAAACAATGTTGTTACCCGCCCTGAGCCCACTCTTCTGGGAAGAGGGGGCTATAAATGTGAAGAAATAAATAAATAAAATTCATAATCCTATTTGCCTTCCGTCCTTCTCCGAGGCACTCTTTTATCAAAAGCCAACACATGCACAAAATCTCTGTGACAATAAATGTCACGTGCAATTCCCATCGGGTTTGGAAAACGGGAAACGTAAGTCAGTTCAGTTTATTTACCAGAGAAACGCCCATCGAATGGTAAGAATGTGTAGGGAGCAGATTGGTTATTTGTGCCTCGTGTCAGTTTGGTAACATTAATTCCTTGTTTCCAGGCCTGCCCCTTTCCTTAAAACAAAGCGAGTTGGTTATTATGCAAGAAGATAAGTAAGCGATGAAGGAAGGGGATTGGCAAGATGGCTGCCGGTGTCTTAAAGGCACCGATGGCTTCCTAGAGGGAACCAGGATGGTATGGTGGTCGGAGTGTCTGACTCAGACCTGGAAGAACCAGGTTGGAATCCTCACTTTGCAGTGGAAGCTTGCTGGGTGATACTGGGCCGGTCAAATTCTCTCAGCCTAACTTGTGTGTTTGTGTGTCAAGTGCTGACTTATAGTGACCCTGTTGGGTTTTCAAGGCAAGAGACCACCAGAGGTGGTTTGCTGCTGCCTTCCTCTGCACAGCAACCCTGTAACCCCTTGGGATCTCCCATCCAAATACTCACCATGGCTGACCTTGCTTAGCTTCTGAGATCTGACGAGATCAGGCTAGCCTGCGCCATCCACGTCAGGGCCAGCCTAACTTACCTCACAGGTTTGTTGTTGAGGATAAAATGGAGGAGAGGAAAAGGATGTAATCCACCTTGAGTCCTCCTTGGGGAGAAAGGTGAGGTATCAATGAAGTTAATCAATAAAATAATATAAAGGCGGGAAAAGCTGTGATATTCCCTCATGCCTAGGGGGGATTTCTTACCAAGCTTATGTCGTTGGCGCCTCAAAAACATGTCGCTACTTTCCTCATCCTCTTAGCCTTCTGAGGAAACGTCTCCCACCAACTCTAGCAAAGCAATTCAGGAGTGGAAGGCAAACCCATGCAGAATATTATTCAGAAGATTTCTCAAGAAAGTTCTCTCTCCAGATTGCTACTTTCCCCCGATATATAAACTAGGGGTGTGCATGGAAAAATATATATTTCCCCCCCTTCCAGATTCAGGTCTATTGGACCAACATAAAAAAATAAATCCTGATATTCCAGAATCCCAATATTGGTATGGTATTGGGACTTGGGTAAATATTCGGGAAACCCGAATTTATTCAGCTCCATTATACCCGATGGGAACCATCCCTATAAGGCATAATGGAGAGTCGATACAGGGTATTTGGAGCTCAGGGGGAGGGCTGTTTTTTGAGTTAGAGGCACCAGATTTGGAGCATAGCTGCTGGTGCCTCTCCTCAATTCCCCCAAGTTTTAAAAAGATTGGACCAGGGGCTCCAATTTTATGGCTCCCAAAGAAGAGCCCCCCCATCCTCCATTGCTTTCAGTGGAGGGGGGTGGAAGGCATTTAAAGAGACCACATCTCTTTAAATCCCTTCTCCAAGCTGTGCCCAAATAAAAGACAAATAATAATATCAGCTTTTATTCGGGCTCAGCTATATGGGTAGCTGAATCAGATTCTCTAATCTGCATTCATCTTAAAAATACCCCCCCAAAACCTGGTACAGTATTTTTGGGGGTTTTCCCCCCAGCTTGGATAAACCAAATACACAACCCGAATATAAACCACACAGTCACCCCGTCCCGTCCCGTCCCCTCCCCTCCCAGGAAATCAAATGAGGACTCAGCTAAAAGAGAATAGTAGTCTTTAGTACGTTGAGCTACAGTTATTTCGGATTTCCAGTCAATCTTTCTTAGAAGTAGTTGATATAGAAATGGTTCAAATCTGTGCATACCAAAACTGTGAGCAAATGGGCTACATGGATCCACAGCCCTGATAGGCCTAAAACCTTTTCACAAGAAATAATTAACATTTTAAATACACGGTAAGCCATACAATCTTATCTCCATTAGGTCGCACTACACAACTTTCCCATACAGCTCCGGCAATGGAGAATTTGTCTTCATCTGCAGTGGGAATTATTATATATTTTTGAAAGTCACCTGTCTGGCATCATCCCAGTTGATTCTGTTTTTACGGTAAAGGAAGGGCCAGATCAAAAGGCCAGTTGAAGGCAGGCCCGTAGCTACAGTGGGGCATCCCGAGGCCTGCCCCCCGACTTACTGCCAAGGCCCCCCGACTTCCCATCCAGCCCCCTGGCCCCCCCAACTTCCAATTTTTTATTTTATTTGTGGCACTTCCTTGGGTGTGTGTGTGTGGGGGTGCCCCCTGACTTATTTAAACCCCCCCCCGAATGAAAAAATCCTGGCTACGGGCCTGGTTGAAGGTGGTTGTTATCAAGGGGCAAGACGCTTGTGCACTCTACAAATTTACACCAGTGTCGTAACGCTCAGATTTCAGCCAAGGAATCCTGGGAACTGTAGTCCAGGGTAAGGCCAAGGCCTACAATGAAGAACGCATCCTCCTCATAGCACTACAATGCCCCGAGGTTCTGTGTGATGATTCATACCAGTTTGAAACTGATTTAACTTTGTAGTGTAGAAGTGGCCTCAGTTATCATTTGATACATACCTTTGCAGGCAGCTACTCCATTCACGTGAGAAAGAAAACTCACAGCATTTGACCTTTTGACACCACCGTGGCTTGGATCCCACGGATGTGTGAATCACGCCCAAATCATGCTACTCTAGTGACAAGTAAATTTCAACTGGTCCGTGATTTTTTTTTTTAATCCCTGAAACATTAGTTATTGCCTTATCTGGCCTCAAATGACCTTAACAGAGAATGAGAATAAGCATAGGCAGGTCTGTGGACTGTAGAGAAGCCATGCTCCAGGACCGGGTAATACTGAAGGTCTCTCTGTGCATGGGACGATTCAGCCTCCTCACTTCAAGTTCTCAACCTTTCCTCTTGAGAGAAAACCCACCAGTATCCTTCCCCAACAGGGCTTCAGTCGGAGGTTGGAAGAAAGAATGAAAATTAATTGGTGTGCCACTGGCAGATCAATGTTATTATATGGACATCTCACCAGATCAAATGCATTTTGCTAAAACTTGTAGTAATATTTCTGCAACAGCCTATATATAAGAAACAGAAGCAAACAAACTTGTAAATTCTGGTTCTAATTCCCTACTACGATGCTTATGTCTACATACGTACAGCTTATGCCAATAGGGCACAGGTAGAACAGAGTCGGATGTGGCCCGATAACCTCAGATCGGCAGAGTCATAACAGAGTTAAATGGAATGTCCTCTCTTCAGATTTAAGCAAGAAACTAAACAAGACTTTCTTTGCTTTACGATACTCCTCTCTTACAATGATAGGAATGATAGTAAGAGGAGAGTTGTTTTTTTAACATTATTGGTCAGTACTGTACACAATCATCAGGTGCCCACATCTGACATTCAAGTGTTGGCACAGGTCGATGGAATATCGAAAACAGGCAAACGTGGCTCCTCTCACCCAAAGTGCTCCCCGGACTCCAGTTTTCTTGCTGTCTGAGGGCAGAGCTACACAACAAACCTCTAACAGCTTTAAACCAGTCGAACTGTTATGGCTTCCACTAAAGAACCGTGGGAACTGTGCTTGGGTGAAGGTACACGGATCCAGCCCAGTTTGGCTGGAGATCCTGGAGGTTGTTTTGTCATCTTCTGGGCATGGAACAGCCATCACTGGGGTGTGGGGGGGAGGTATTTGTGAATTTCCTGCATTGTGCAGGGGGTTGGACTAGATGACCCTGGAGGTCCCTTCCATGATTTTATCTGCTATTAGGGGCCCTCCAGCGTTACCCTTACCTATTGCGGTGTGGCCTCTTCTAATGCCTCTTGGAAGCCTAATGTCAAATGAGAGAAGCCAAGGCTGCCTACCTCCATCGGTGCCTCTCCTGGGAACACGGGCTATGGCGGGGAAGGAAGGGCCTTACCTTACAACATGGGTTCGGACCACGTTGCTAAAGAGAGCGTCAGAAGGTAGATTCTGCACCCTTCCTTGAAGAGCGGCAGAGTTCCCAGAACTCTCTAGGAATGACTGAAAAAAAAACCTGGTTTAAATTCTGCAGTGTAGATATGCCTGGACTAGGGTTGCCAGCCTCCAGATGAGGCCTGGAGTTCTCCTGGGATGACAATCATCTCCAGAATACAGAGATCAGTGCCCCTGGAGGAAACGGCAGCTTCAGAAGATGGCCGCCTTCCCTTGCCCAAACTCCCCCCCCCCTTCCCCGGCTCTGTCCTGAAATCTCCAGGAACCTCCCAACTGGTGCCTGGCAACCCTCGCCTGAGCTGAGACTTCCTCAATCACACATTGAAACGATGACCGCTGAAACACTATGTGAGCATGACCAGCTGTTAACAGCATCCTTTCTAGGGAATTATCTGTGCAAGAAACACTAAGAGAAGAACAGTCCCGGATTTCGGACTCTGATCTGCCATTCTCCGGGGAGAGATATTTACATTTTAAAGGGCTTTTAAAAAAATATAGAAAAGTGGGCCCCGTTACTTACAGGGGTTTTTGAACACCTCTAGCCACACACAAAGAAGACAGATAGATTACTGACAAAGGGTGAACCAATGCTGGATTCTGATGCTCTTGGTTTAGATGCATACAAGAAGGGGGGGGCGATTTCGCTGCAAATCGAGGTTTAAAAAGTACTCTCCAGGAACGCCGCCGTGGTTTCTAGTCTCAATGTTTTGTCTGTCGCTTGCTCCTTCAGTTGTGCTGATCTCTCTCTCTCTCTTTTTTAAAAACTAGATGTGCTCAAGAGTCTGTAAGAGAGAGCTCTCTTCTCCTTGCTGAAAAAGTCTTCCCCGGTCCCTCCCCGGTCCCTCCTCCCACGCCTTCCGCTCCCCGCCCCACCCCCAATCTCAGATAAGCCACTCTTTTTTGCTCTCGTCAATGGTTTCCGTAAAATTGGGGTCATTGTTCATGATGGCTGCATCGGCGCTTTCGGCAGATTCCGCCCCCTTGGCCTCATTGGTGTGGTACGTTCCCTTGTGGCGGAACATGTAGCGTATGAGGAAAACCAGGGTGCAGAGGATGGTGAAGATCACGACGGCGATGATGCCTAAGAGGGAGGGAAGAGTGTAACAGATTAGGAAACAGACAAGTCAGGGGTCCCATAGCCGAGTCTTGACATTAACTAAGCACTTAGGAATTAATCTTTTCAAATCTTACGATCAGAATATTTTACCACGGTTGATGTTTTTATTCCAGACAATCCCAATAGTGAAAGATGTGAAGGTATTTAATTTATGGCAAAGAGAAATTTCAAAGTTTGTATGGGCCGGGAAGAAACCACGGATTAAAATGAAGATCCTCTGTGATGCAAAAGAAAGAGGCGGATTTCAGTTACCAAACTTGAGGCTGTACCATGATATGGTTTGTCTAACCTGGTTGCAACAATGGATTATGTTGGACAATAGGAAACTGTTGGCGTTAGAAGGACACAATTGTAAATTTGGTTGGCATGCCTATTTATGGTATGAAAAAAACGAAATTGGATGGTTTTTTAAAACACCATTATATTAGAAGAACTCTATTTGATGCATGGACTAAGTATAGAAGGTTCTTCTCGGATGAGAGACCACTTTGGATTGTACTGGCGGAGGTTATAAAACCTTTTTCAACACATAAAGGAGAAGATTGGGTACAATATAGAGAAATGTTGAAACCAGTGGGAAAAACATTTGAAATGAAAATGGAAGAAGATTTGGCTTTTAAGTATGGTTGGCTACAATATAGACAGATCAATGACTTATTTAGAAAAGACAAAAAAGCTTTTGGATTCAGGGGAAAATATAATGATATTGAAAAGGTATGGTTTGAGGGGGATAAAAAACATTTCTAAAATATATAAGATATTATTAAAATGGTATACAGAAGATGAGACAGTTAAAGAGCAAATGATAAAATGGGCAGTTAACATGAATAAAGAAATATTGATGTCATCTTGGGAATATTTATGGAAGAATGCATTGAAAATATCAACATGTAATAATTTAAAAGAAAATTGTTATAAGATGATGTATAGATGGTATATGACACCAAAAAAGATTGCAAACATGAACAGTAATATGTCAAACAAATGTTTGAAATGTAAAAATGCAGAGGGCTCGTTTTATTATATGTGGTGGACAGTTCCGGTGATGTCAGGGGGTGTGGCATATGCAAATAAGTCATGCTAATGAATTATGCTAATGAGCTCCTGCACCTCTTTTTCTACAAAATGACCCCTGCTCTAAAGTTATTTTTACTGTAACAAAGACACTCTCTCTCTATGACTACTATTCAATTCTCAATGTACGCCAATGTAACCGGCAAGTAGCTCTCTCGACTTTGCCTCGATGGCTCTGTGGAGTGCCGCCGATCACACAGGAAGGCCTAATTAGAGCACTAATTTTTTAATCCTAACTATGGTCGCATCACGTCACTTCAGAAGTACGGTGTATAAGTGGAAATGTGCATGAATTCGGGGATACGTTTTCTGAGTGGTTAAAACCATCTTCTGAAGGGCCACCTGCCCCCATGTGTACTTGGAGCACCAAGTATGGCCTTCTGGTTTGCCAACTTCTAGTTGTTTCAATGAATACATCAGAGGAGGAGGGGGAGGAGCAGATTGGATTTATACCCTGCCCTTCACTTGGAGTCTCAGGGTGGCTTACAATCTCCTTTCCCTCCCCCTCCCCACAACAGAAACCCTGTGAGGTAGGTGGGCCTGAGAGAGCTCTGAGACAAACTGCTCTTGAGAGAACAGCTCTGAGAAAACTTGTGACTGACACAAGGTCACACCAGCAGCTGCAAGTGGAGGAGTGGGGAATCAATTCAATTTGATTTATTACGATCAAAGATCAGCAAATACCTTAAGGAGTGGGGAATCAAACCCCGTTCTCCCACATTAGAGTCTGCACTCTTAACCACTACACTAAACTGGCTCTCATGAACACATGAAGCTACCTTAAACTGAATTCGATGCTTGGTCCATCCAGCCCCATAGCTAGGGAATTCTTTTGGAGGGGGCCTCGGGGAGCCCACCAGCTAATGAAATGAAAGTACAGTGCAGGTGGTCAGTTGGACACTTTGGGGGCAGCCCTGGAGGGAGGGGGCCCAGAAGAAACACTAGGGGGCCAGGCCCCGTGGGCCCCATGTTAGCTACGGGCCAGGGTCCATCAAAGTCAGTAGCTCTTCCACTGAGCCACAGCCCTTCCCCATTTAATGTGGCCCATACTGGCATCTATTAGCTGTGCTCTGGGGGAGGGGGGTGTAAATGGGGTTTTATAGTATTTTGTATATTTCGAATTTTTGGGAATGTAAACTACCTTGAGCCACAAGGGAACAGTAGGGTATAAGCTGTGACAGTGCTATCTACAACGTTCTTAGAAATCCGTCCCACTTACAGCACATACCTGTCTCTGTCCCGATACCCAGTGTTTCTGGGCTGCCCCTATTCTTCTGGAGCTGAAAAGACTGCAGATCTGGTGCTGGGTGAACCCCTTCCTATACCAGACTTGCAAACAAGTCCACAAAAGTTATTCACTGTCGAAAATGTTCCCTAGCTTTCCTCCCTACACATCCCCAGGTTATTTATTCATGAATCTGGAAGGGAAATGACGAAAACTTCAATAGCTATAGCAAAACTTTCCTGACTGTCCATCCAACGGTATTTCTTACCTGCCACCCCTCCTTAAAAGGCAAAAGGGTGGATTTTGTTTCAAAAACCACCAAAGCATGATAAGTGCTGAGATCGCTACAACTTCAACGCCCTGTTTTAAAAACAGTGATTTGGTGGAAGATCTAGGTACGCTCTAGGTCAGAGCGAAGAGGGTGGGGTTTATTTGTAGGCTGCTTTTCTGTCTGAGACTCAAACCAGAATAGCAAACCTACCCTGTAAAGGTAAAGGTTCCCTTGCTCGAAAGCCAGGTGAGTCCAACTCTAGGGTTGCGGTGCTCATCTCCGTTTCAAAGCCGAAGAGCCAGTGCTGTCCGAAGACGTTTCCGTGGTCATGTGGCCGGCATGACTAAATACCAAGGTGCACGGAACGCTGTTCCCTTCCCACCGAAGCGGTCCCTATTTATCTACTTGCAATGTCTTGCTTTCCAACTGCTAGGTTGGCAGGAGCTGGGACCAGAGACGGGAGCTCACTCCGTCATGCGGCACACTCGGGTCTCGAACTGCTGAGCTACCAACCTTCCACAGCCTGCAGTTCAGCGTCTTAACCACTTGAGCCACCGCAGCTCCTTAAACCTACCCTGCTTTAATCACTTACTGCTCAATAAATTCAATTCCCAGGGTTCCTTGGGAAACTCCGTGGCAGTTCAATGTTACGAAAGTGTGGCCACAAAAGAATGTTCAGAGGTGCCTCATCTTTGGAACTCCTTCTAGGTGCTTGGCTGCTACTCTCTGGAATTTTAGATGTGTTGTTTTTCTATTCTGCTCATAGTTCATTGTCTTCATTGCTGTGCTGCTTCGCTCATTATTCTGTTGTTATTGCTGCTGCTGTGTCTTTTGCTAACACGGGAGACAAACATTTCAGGGTACCTGCTCACCAGCTGAGGCTATCATCAGAGGTCCTCTTCCCCCCCCCCCTTCTGAAGCTAAGTGGTTGAGCTACAGAGTCAGGGCCTTTTTGGTAGTGGTGCACCACACCTTGAAACCCTCTCTCCACAGCGGCTTGCCTGGCACCAAATCTGTATCCTTTTAGGTGCCAGGAGAAGATTTCTTTATTCTCTCAAGCCCTTTAAACCTTCTGCTGTTAATTCTATTTATCCCATCCTCAACTACACTCATATAGTGAGGTGAAATACACATATTCTAAGCAAACACACACATTCAGTGGTAGCGCAAGACAGCCAGCTTGGTGTAGTGGTTAAAAGAGGGGGACTCTAATCTGGAGAATGGGGTTTAATTCCCCACTTGAAGCTAGGTGGGTGACCTTAGGCAAGTCATAGCACTGTTGGCCTAAAAATAAGCATAGCTTGCCACCTAGTGGTGCCAAAAAGAGCTACAGCTTCAGCAGACAAACAGTCCCTCCGGGATCTCCTAGCTATTCCACACACAATGCCACACAACCAGGGGTATTTTTGGGCAGGAACGCACAGGAACGGAGTTCCGGCCGGCTCCCGAGTTGGCCACGCCCAGCAGGGACTCATTAGCATAATAGGCCACACCCAACAGCAGACACTCATTAGGATTGGTTACATTAGGGGTGCGTGGCCTAACATGCAAAGGAGTTCCTGCTTCAAAAAAAAGCCCTGGGTTTTGACAACAAACAAGGTCAACAGAATAAGAAGCAAAAGGTGGGTGTGGCCACACTTCTGGTAAAATGGGGGTGCGGTCTAATGTGCTAATGAACTGTGTTGTCAGGGGTGTGGCCTAATATGCTAATGAGTTTCTGCTGGGCGTTTTCTACAAAAAGAGCCCTGCTCACAACAATTAATTAATTAATTTAGTGGCAGCACTTGAGGTTACCAGCCATTTACTGGCTCATTATTTATTTCCATTTCCAATCACACACTCTTATCCCAAGGCTCCTGGGTGTTTTTAAAGCCAAACCCAAATATTACTGAAAGCCCCCGAAGCCTTTCTGCTGGCTTAGTCTTGAACATCAGAATGTTTTAAATTCAAACCTCACCAAGATGTACACTCAGTCCATGACACCTACACTCACCTCCAATGCTCCCTCTAAGCTGTGGAGTCTTGTGAGCAAAAATTCTACTTTGTGAGCTACTGGTATTAAAGTTGTTCAGCAAGTGATTTGGCTACTGCATAAATTAGTCTGCTCTGGAGCCATCCTTCCCGAGCTAAGACAAAAATGTGTGAGCCGGAGGCTAAAAAACCGTGAGCTAGCTCACACTAACTCAGCTTAGAGGGCACACTGCTCCAAGGTACCTGCGTTTTCCTTACCTCCAATAATTGCTGAATTTCTATTAACGTTGCTCCCCAGCATTTTACCGTCATGTGAGGGATCGGCACCTGTGGAGCAAAGAAAAAGCAAAAGAAGATCTATTTACAGAACAGCCCTCAAATATTCACTCCCACATTTGCACCTCCCCCGCCTTCAAGTGCCAGTATTATTAAGCCAACAGAGATAACTCATCAACATGGAAATCACATTTGGCCTTCCATTTAAATTCTTGTGATGGAAAACCCACAAACATCATAAATGACATTTCTCCATTCTACAAGTTATATGAGAAAGAGAAGCCTGAATATTATAAAGTTTTTATCAGGTCCTCATTTCCTGTTACTGGATTGTAACAAAACTGGCAGTGTGGTATAAGGAGCTAGCACTGAGACCATTATCGCCTGTGGGCTAGGAAGCTGTCGATTCAAATATCAGTTCGGCAGGAAGCTCACTGAGCAGTCAGAAAAGTCATTATCTTCAGCCTTACCCCACTGCTTCTCTGTCAAGAATTTTTGCTGAACACACTGAAAGCTTGGATGGATCTGACTGTAGGCTAATACCGAGAGGCTGTGAGCAACGCTCCCTCTAAGCTGTGGAGTCCGGTGAGCAAAAATCCTACTTTGTGAGCTACTGGCATTAAAGTTGTGAGCGAGCGATTCGGCTACTGCGTCATTTCGTTTGCTCTGGAGCCCTCCTTGCTGAGCGAAGACAAAAACGTGTGAGCTGGAGGCTAAGAAACCGTGAGCCAGTTCACACTCACTCAGCTCAGAGGGAACACTGGCTGTAGCAGACTGGTAGATAAAGAAGGTCCAGCCCCTGGCATCTCTAGTTGAAAGGATCTCAGACCTCAGGCTAGGATAGACCCATGCACAAGACCTTGGAGAAGCACTGCCGTTCAGAGTAGACAACACTGGGTTAGGTAGCGCAGTGGTCAGAAGCTAGGGTTGCCAAGTTGTTTCTTCGCTGCAGCGGGGGACTTCCGGGCGGCGACTGGAGCACGCACACGCACCGCACGCACATCACCAGGAAGTGACGTTAGGACGCTGGGCACGGTGGGGGCGGGGCCACGACCATCGAAGAAGTGGCCCTGCCCCCAGCGTGCCCGGCGTCCTAACGCCACTTCCTGGTGACGCGCATGTCGGGGTGGGGTTCCCCCCGGGACCCGATCCGCCGCCGGCGGAGAACGGGCCCTTGGGGCGGGGGTTTCCCCGCCCCCCGGGGGGACTTGGCAAGCCTATCAGAAGCAGTGTAAGCTCGGTGCAGAACCAATGTCAGCATATTCTAAGGTAGAGTCGCCAGCTCTGGGTTGGGAAATACCTGGAGATTTGGGGGGTGGAGCCTGAAGAGGGCAGGGCTTGGGGAGGGGAGGGGCTTCAATGCCATAGAGTCCACCTTCCAAAGTGGTCATTTTCTCCAGGGGAGCGAACCTCTGTCGCCTCGAGATCAGTGGTAATGGCAGGAGGTTTCTAGCCACCACCTGGAGGTTGGCACCCCTACTCTGGTGTGTGGGCAGCTCCCAGGCTCCATGGCTTCTAGGCGGGCCCATTGCCTCTGACCCCCCCCCTCCTGAGCATCCCTGCCCCAGACAGAGTGTTCCGTCTCTACGTTGTGGCTAATAGCCACGGATGGACCTCTGCTCCATCTGTTTACCCAATCCCCACTTGAAGCTGTCTGCGCTTGTAGCCGCCGCCACTTCCTGCAGCAGTGAATTCCACGTGTTTATTACACATTCCGCAAGACTCTGTAAAGGAGTCCCTTCTGAGCCTGAGGGCACCTTTGAAATTCTGACACAGGATGGTGGGTGGAGCCACCAACTGGCCGCTGCAGGACATGGAGCCAACCACAAAATGGCTACCACAGGCAGAGGACTGCCAGCTGCAAAATGTTGGAGAGTGAACTTATGCTTAGGTTCTTCGGAGGCCCATTGTCCCTAAATTATGCATCTCTCCAGGGTGGGGAGCAATGCTCCCTCTAAGCTGTGGAGTCTTGTGAGCAAAGATTCTACTTTGCGAGCTGCTGGCATTCAAGTTGTGAGCGAGCGATTTGGCTATGGCATAAATTAGTTCGCTCTGGAGCCCTCCTTCCTGAGCCATAAGGCAAAAACGTGTGAGCCGGAGGCTAAAAAACCTGTGAGCTGGCTCACACTAACTCAGCTTAGAGGGAACGCTGGCGGGGAGGAGGTCGTTGGCTAGCCAGGCTTCTAAACTACACGTCCAGGCTTGTTTCTGGCTGGCATCCATTTTGTCTCGTTCTGGGCCAGGCAGTGTATTGCACACTTATGATATTTGGGAAGATATTTTAGGAAGGGTGTTTATGGTTCTTGCTAGCTAAAAACTGCCCCTCAGTGGGAGGAGGGGGTCTGACTGCTAACAACCCCCCAGTGAAGAACCTTCTGCTGTGGTGGAAGCTGCTGCCAAAAGCAACGTTCTAAAAATCTGCACAGCCAATCAGAACTCTAATGCCTGATCAGAAGCCCTGTGGAGCAAAATTCCCATCTGGCCCCTGCCCATTTCCTGAAAATACGAGGAAAGTTGTCAGCGAGCGCCACGGCTACCATCGGTACCACACTGGGGGCCGCTGAATGATCAGAAGCAGTCTATTAATCCTGGTAACATCCGTGTTGTGGCAGCAGGGGTCTCCCTTTCCTATGTTGCCTGGAGTTCTAACTCCCCCCACCCTCAATCTGAAAACAGTTTTTGCGGCTGAAATCATTTCACCCCAAAGTGCTGCAAGTTACTCTTTAGCAGAGCTGCATCACTCACGATTTGTCATCTGTGTCTCTCCACATATAACTACATATGGACTCCTCCGGATCAAAGGAATTCATACGGACATCAGGAGGGGGGGGGGGGGATCTCCATTAAAAAAAAACCCAAACAGGAGGCACCTGTTGCCTAAGGTGGATGCATGAGCAGAAAGACACACAGGCAACATTTTACACCAAGGAGACAAAAAAAGAGAGAAAGTGTTCTGATAGTGGGGGAGGAATTTTGGGCTGAGAGGTATGTTAATCTGGCATGCCGAGATAATACCCTCTTTGATGAGGTATTCATTGTCATGCTAAACCTCCTCCTCTCCCAAATAAGCAGTACAGATCAGAATGACAGTACACCAGTACAGATTAGAATGACACTACACCAAACATGTAGTGGTTAAGTGCGCGGACTCTAATCTGGGAGAACCGGGTTTGATTCCCCACTCCTCCACTTGCACCTGCTGGATGACCTTGGGCAAGCCGTAGTTCTGATAAGAGCTGTCCTCGAAAAAGAGCAGTTTCTGTCAGAGCTCTCTCAGCCCCACCCACCTCACAGGGTGTCTGTTGTGGGGAGGGGAAGGGAAAGGAGTTTGTAAGCCGCTCTGAGACACCCTTGGGTAGTGAAGGGCGAGGTATAAATCCAATCTTTTCTTCTTCTTCTTCTTCAAAGACCAAGGCAGGTGCATAGATAACCTGAAGTTACCAGATATTCCTGGACAGCAGGGATTATTTGGATGCTTTTCAATCGAGTTCTAGGCCTGGTTTTTGTTGCCCTGATAGACAAACTTTGCTGGGAACCAAACAAGCAAAGTGGATCCAAATAATAATTGTTTACCTGAATTTCAGTAAAGTTTTGGACAGGGTTCCTCATGATGTTCTGATGGGTAAACTAGAGGACTGTGGACTGGACTCCAGGATAGTGAGGTGGATAGGGAACTGGTTGGAGAACCACTCTCAGAGAGTAGTTGTCAATGGCATTTCATCTGAATGGAGGGAGGTGTCCAGTGGGGTGCTGCAGGGCTCCGTTCTGGGCCCGATACTTTTCAATATTTTATAAAGGATCTGGATGAGGGTGGGGTGGGGCTACTCATTAAATCTGCAGACGACACCAAATTGGGAGGAGCAGCGAACACACCAGAAGACAGAGATAGAATCCAACGGGATCTGAACACACCGGAAAAGTGGGCGGATGTGAGCAAGATGCAATTTAACAAGGGCGAGTGCTGAGTTCTACATCTGGGTAACAAAAATGGGGAACACGCATACTGGATGAGGAATACGCTTCTGAGTAGCAGTGTGTGTGAACAAGATCTCGGGGTACAGGTGGGCTAAGACTTAAATATGAGCAGCCAGTGTGATGCGGCAACAAAAAAGGCTAATGCAATCTTGGGGTGTACCAACAGAGGCATAACATCCGGATAGCAAGATGTCATAGTCCTGCTGTACACTGCATCGGTCAGGCTGCACCTGGAGTTTTGTGTGCAGTTCTGGAGGCCTCCTTTCAAAAAGGATGTGGACAGAATGGAGCGGGTACAGAGGAGAGTGACGAGGATGTTTGGGGACCTGGAGACCAAAACCTAAGAGAAAAGGCTGAGGGACTTGGGAATGTTCATTCTGGAGAAGAGGAGGTTGAGGGGGGAAATGGTTGCTCTCTTTAAGTATTTGAAGGGCTGTCACTTAAGAGGAGGGCAGGGAGCTGTTCCTGTGGGCAGCAAAGGATAGGACTCACAAGAATGGGTTTAAATTAAGGGCAGGGAAATACCAGCTGCATCTTAGGAAAAACATTTTTATAGTAAGAGTTGTGCAACAGTGGAATCAGCTGCCTAGGAAGATGGTGAGTTCCCCTTCCTTGGGAGTCTTTAAGCAGTGGCTGGACAAACACCTGTCAGGGATACTCTAGGCTGATCCTGCACTGAGCAGAGAATTGGACTAGATGGCCTGTCTGGCCCCTACCAACTCTATGATTCTATGATCCAGCCTGCATCTGCCAGACCTTTTGGAAGCTTTTGATACAAACACCACGATGCATACAAAGGTCGTGTCCTTGGGAGCCGAGCTGCTGGGATGGTGATTGAAGGCACTGGTTTATGTTAAGTCTAGTCCTTCCTTGAGTACAAGACCCAGAAGGTGGTGTTGGAGGGAGGATGCTAGACCTCACAGTCTGTGGGTCCCACTGGGTTCAATGTCATCTCCAGGACTTGTTTTGTAGAAAAAGGCCAGCAGGAACTCATTAGCATAATAGGCCACACCCAACATCATAAACGCATTAGCATATTAGGCCACACCTGTGACAATGCAGCTACTTAGCATATTAGGCCACACCCCACAACTTCCCTTGGCTTGCCCGGGTACCCTGCAGCCACAGGGCACCTGGGCAAGCCCCCCCTTGAAGGGAAAGTTTAAACTGCCTTCCCTTGGCTTGCCCGGGCGGCCCACAGCTGTGGGGAGCCCAGGCAAGTCAGCCCTTGGACAGGCTGGGGAAGGCACAGGGAGGCATTTAAATGCCTCCCCAATCCATTCAGGCCCCCTCCCTGGCCCACTCGCCTCGGAGTTGCCGGCGGGGGGGGGTCGCTCTCCAGGCCTTCCCTCCGTAGCCACACATGCAGAGGTTTTGGCTGTAGAGGGCGTGGCCAACTCTGGAGCCAGACGGAACTCTGTTCCTGTGCGTTCCTGTCCAAAAATAGCCCTGGTCATCTCTATGCTATTTCATGTCTACAAGAAATTGCTGGAAGAGGTTGCATTGAGATCTGGAGTGTGATACCATCAGTGGATGGACGAGACCAATGCTGCCTTTCCGTTTTATCAGGGGGTTCCATGGAGGTTACTGTAGTGTATTCAAAGCTGCCTTGAATGCATGACATGTGGGAATGTTTAAAAGCAGGACAACCGCAATGCAATGCAAAGGCTGTTCTGGCTATCAGATGTTGATCCGTGTTGGAGTTGTGTTCGAGTTGAAGAATAAAGTTGTGTTCTTGCTGAATCACTCTCCGACTGCTTTGCTAAGTGAGCGACTTAACAGTTACTTAGAGACCCAACTGTTGCCTTGAATCAGAGATAACGTGGATGACGGTTTCAGCAAGACGAGGCTTAATCAGAGTTGTCGGGCTCCACTTCAGACCTGGAGATCTCCCTCTATTACAACTGATCTCCAGACGATACAGATCAGTTCCCCTGGAGAAAATGGCCGCTTTGGAGGGTGGGCTCTGTGGCATTGTACCCTGCTGAGGCCCCTCCCCTCCACAAATCCACCCGCCCAGGCTCCACCCCCCCACCAATCTCCAGGAATTCCCCAACCCGGAACTGGCAACTCTAGGCTTAATCCAGACAAGACTAAGATGCTTTAGATCAGTGGAATCAAGGGCTAAGTGTAAAACCAAAAAGGATACAAGAAGAAGAAGAAGGGGAGGAGGAAGAGGAGATTGGATTTATACCCCACCTTTCACTACCCAAAGGTGTCTCAGAGCAGCTTATAAACTCCCTTCCCTTCCCCTCCCCACAACAGACACCCTGTGAGGTAGGTGGGGCTGAGAGAACTCTGACAGAAACTGCTCTTTTTCAAGAACTGCTGTGCGAGAACTATGGCTTGCCCAAGGTCATCCAGCATGTGCAAGTGGAGGAGTGGGGAATCGAACCCAGTTCTCCCATATTAGAGTCTGCACACTTAACCACTACACCAAACTGACTCTACTACTGTGGTAGCAGTTGTGGCCAACAGTGCCTTTAATTTGCTTAAGCTGCTGGGCTGGCTGTGTCATTACTTGGCACATCTGCCCGGTATCACATATGCCTTGACCACAGCCATAGTAGATATCACAATCAACATCATGGGGGTCACCTATGGATGACCACATCCATATAGGATGTTAAAACGGACAGAGGGCCACCTTGGAAAAGGAGCTGCAAACTAGAGTTTGTGTAGACTGCAGCAACCAGAGCATTAACTGGGACCTATTTTCCCCAAGACCTAATCATCCCATATGAGTCTGGTGGACAACTCAGCTTTTCCATGGATCCTCTGTTCTTGGAACCCTCCCCTGCAGAGGTGATTACTGAAAATAAGGGCTGTCCTTGCTGTCGGACTCCGCCACAGCTGTCTGCCAGGTGGTGCAGTTTTTCTTTTCCCTTCTTTCTGTTTTCTGCATCAAGCAAAGGCATTTTTGTTCATTAAGGCTTCTGGGTGATCTGTGGCATGTATAAAAGGTAAAGGTTTCCCTTGCTCGAAAGCCAGTCGAGTCCGACTCTAGGGTTGCGGTGCTCATCTCCGTTTCAAAGCCGAAGAGCCAGCGCTGTCCGAAGACGTTTTCGTGGTCATGTGGCCGGCACGACTAAACACCAAGGCGCACGGAACGCTGTTACCTTCCCACCAAAGTGGTACCTATTTATCTACTTGCAATTTCTTGCTTTCGAACTGCTAGGTTGGCAGGAGCTGGAACTAGAGACGGGAGCTCACTCCGTCATGCGGCACACTCGGGTCTCGAACTGCTGAACTACTGACCTTCCACAGCCTGCAGTTCAGCGTCTTAACCACTTGAGCCACCGCTCATGTATACATACACATTATGTGACAGTTGCACTTATTTGATGGGTTTCCTGTTTGTTGCTGAATATTTATTGAATTGTTTTAACTTGTGATGTTCTCTCTTGTTGTTGCTTCGGAAACCTTCATTTGAGAGGCCAAGTATAATTTGCAAAAATAAAGATATAAATACTGTGTGATCTTTATTGGCTTCTAGTTGGTTTCCAAGCCCAACTTACAGCACTGCTTTCCGCTTTTAAACCCCTAAACAGTTTAGGGTCTGGATATCTCCTCTGTCACAGCACTAGCTAAACTACGGCAGGTGAATACACAGATTGGGCCTTCTTGGCAATATGTCCATGACTCTGAATGCCCCATCTAGCTCCTGAGAGCCAGTTTGGTGTAGTGGTTAAGTGCGCGGACTCTAATCTGGGAGAACCGGGTTTGATTCCCCATTCCTCCACTTGCACCTGGCTGGATGACCTTGGGCAAGCTGTAATTCTGATAAGAGCTGTCCTTGAAAAAGAGATGTTTCTGTCAAGAGCTATCTCAGCCCCACCTACCTCACAGGGTGTCTATGGTGGGGAGGGGAAGGGGAAGGAGATTGTAAGCCGCTCTGAGACACCTTTGGGTAGTGAAGGGCGGGGTATAAATCCAATCTCTTCTCTCTTCTCTTTCTTGTTCATCTTGTTAGGAATTTATTTATTAAAATGTTTATTCCCCACCTTTCCTCTTGGTTCAGGGTGGTGCCAGGCTAAGATATGGCTCTTTCAGCACACATTTGATTCAGTTTAGGCATTTTGTTGCAGTGATTATGCCGGTAAGTAGCTGTCGGTTTACTAATTTGCAGGTAACATGTGCTGTTTTTAACTCGTGCTTTTATTTTGTTTTGTGTTCTTTTCCTTATATTGTTAACTGCCTTGAGGATGGAAAGAAGAATTCGTGTCACAAACAAAAACCAAACAGAGAGACGCAATTTTAAAATCTGGAATACCTCCATTTCTTGCAAGAAAACATTAATTTTTGGGGGGTCCATATGAATGAAACGGAGCAACTTGTTTGCTATATCTGGGTCAAAATTTGATAGGGCTGCCAGAGAGGGGTGGAAAAAGCCTCCGGGTCTGTATCTAGCCCGTAGGACAACAGCTGCCACTCCCTTGCCTAGGAATACATCTGACTCACAGCACCCAAACCTTTCACAGCAGGAAAGACAGGATTCATTTGACTGCAATCACGTAGTCAAAATCAACCAGAAACCCATCTGGTGTTCTTGAAATCAAAAGAGAGATAAAGCAAACCCAGCAGCAGTGGTTCCAAATGAAACAAACAAACACAGGACACGTTTGAAATCAGCCCCCAATTTCCCAGTATCACTTCTGTCCTTGACCATTGACCCCTGACTTACGGCAGCTCCATGGAGTTGACACACACAGAGTCTGACAATCCTTGGCTGGTGTGATGCAGATCACTAACTAAGCATGACAGTCTATTCAATTCCCTCACAAAAGCTTGTTGCAGATAAAGATCGGTCTATTTAGAATAATCCTCACAGCTCTGCAGTGTGTGTTTGTGAGGGGAGGGGGCTGAAGCCCATTATCCTGCTTGTCTGTCCTTTGTTCAATTATAACAAAAATTGCCTTCCAGACAAGCGCATTATAGCTCTTGCTGCCAATTTCATTACCTTCCCCCAACAGGCACTCTAATTGCAATAGCTCCTCGACTAATTACTTGGCTCTCGCTAGTTATCACTTAGCATTCATATTTCCTTTGGTTTAAGTTTTCTTTGTTACTTTGCTTATGTCTTTCCCTTCTTTTTTTTTTGGGGGGGGCACCTTGGCATCCCTGTGGTTTGGCCGGGTTAGATCCAGCCAGCTTCTCCATTCCATCTCACTCAGATCGTCCTCATAGTATAGCTACGTGGCTTTTGTACATTCAAAAAATTCTAAACATAGCCCTTTGGGTAGTGGTCGATTCAATATTACATCATCGTACGTCCGGCCTAAAAACCTGCAGTTTAAATCTGCAGGGAGATATGCCGGATATACAGTGATGTAAGACTGAATCAACCACTAGAGGGAGCAAAACACACGAGGGGAAAAATCTGAAGCACTAGGGAGACACAAGTAAGGAAATGAGAATGCAGAAGAGCTCGATGATTATGATGATTTTTGGGTTTGCCTGTGATGTACCACGGTCCACAGTCATTTTCATATACTGATGCTTCTTCTCCTGCCCACACTGCATTTTTTCAAGTAATTAAAAAAACCTGAAGACATAGTGAGTCTCTATCTGAATACACATAAAAACAGTTACAAATCCAGCATAACATGCCCAAATCAATTCGACTACAGTATATAAAAAGTCAGTGTGATAATAGTAATTTCTTGCTGACTTTTCCTAGCATTTGGTAGGCAGAGGATTGGGTTGGTTGCAAGGCACACTTGAATTTCTTTGGATAGCACCCAGAGACCTTTACTCTACATAAGTGCTATGCAATACAATGTGCATGGACACACTCAAAACTCAACTACCAGTGCAGTGCTAGGCAATGTTATGCCCGTTTAAGCCCACTGAAATCAATGGGCCTTAGACGGGAGTAACTCTGCATAGGATTTACACAGTAAACGGTGCAAGTCATATTGTATGCTGAACATGTCAGTAGACTTGAGTTAACTGAAGGAAGCAGGATTACTTAAGGGAATAGGTATCTTCAAGAACAGATCATCTGATATTTGTTCACAGCCCTGCACCAAGATAGGGATTTCTGCTGCCTTGGTGCGAGAAGGCTACAATGCTGTGTACATTTCTCATTTATGAGTAAGTCACAGTGAACTAATCCAAGTAAGCATACATGGAGATGGGATTGGACTGTATGAAATGCAAAACAAAGGTGGAAAGTACCATCAAGTCACGGCTGAGTTATGGTCAGGGCTGTTTTTGTAGAAAAGGCCCAGCAGGAACTCATTAGCATAATAGGCCATACCCAACAGCAGGAACTCATTAGCATATTAGGCCACACCCCTGACAGCACAGTGCATTTGCATATTAGGCCACACCCCCATGTTACCAGAAGTGTGGTCATCCAGCCACACCCACCTTTTGCTTCTTATTCTCTTTACCTTGTTTGTTGTCAAAACCCAGGGCTTTTTGCATGGTAGGCCACACATCCCTAGTTGTAGCCAATCCGAATGAGTTTCTGCTGTTGGGTGTGGCCTATTATGCTAATGAGTTCCTGCTGGGCGTGGCCAACTTGGGAGCCAGCCAGAACTCCGTTCCTGTGCGTTCCTGCCCAAAAATAGCCCTGGTTATGGTTGCCCGGTACAATTTTCAAGGTCAAGAGATGTTCAGAGGTGGTTTGCCTTTGCCTGCCTCTGCACAGCAACCACGGACTTCCTTGGAGGTCTCCTATCCTCGTACTAACTAGGGTCGACACGGCCTAGGTTCTGAGATCCCATGAGACTGGGCTAGTCTGGGCCACCCAGGTCAGAGTGAAACGCAGAACAGGGGAAATGATATGTTTTCATTGGGTGATGAATGTATCTGCGAACCTCTGATGAGCACAACAAATTCTGTACAGTTTACAGCCCACTCCTGCTTACTCGGAAGTCAGGCTCCTTGATTTCAGGGGCACCTGAGTCAACATCCTTCAGACGGCAGTCTTAGAAGCTTGCGCATTTGCTAAATGTGTGCACTGTTAACATTGTTAAAATATTTATTTATTTATTTATTTATTTACATTTGTATCCCGCCCTCCCCAGTGGGCTCAGGGCGGTTAACAGAGGCAAGGTCGTTAGCCTTGCCATAGATAAAAACATAATAAAAACATCCAACACTAAAACCACAGCACTCTATCCAATTACTGGTGTCCTAGATCCAAGGTGGTATCACCGCCGTTCCAGATGGTGCTCCCATGGTGTGCGTGTCCAGTGGCGACGGCTTATCAGATCTTCTGTAATTTCTAGGTTCTACCTCGGGCCTCGTCGATGCATCCATTAAGATGTCTTGACGGTGATGGTATAGTAGGGCGGCGGCTCCTACTCAAAAGCCTGGCGGAAGAGCTCCGTTTTGCCGGCCCTGCGGAACTGCACAAGGTCCCGCAGGGCCCGGATCTCCCCTGGGAGCTCGTTCCACCAGGTAGGAGCCGCCATCGAAAAAGCCCTGGCCCTGGTCACAGCTAGTTGGTCACATCCTTGGGGCCCGGGATGATCAACAAATTCTGTACAGTTTATAGCCCACTCCTGCTTACTCGTGGAATATGCGTTGTGGAAAAGCAGCATAGGAATATTTTTTTAAAAATCAACATAAATGATTTCAATATAAAGTATATATTTACTGTGTTAATTAATCTCTCTCTCTCTCAACCCTGTGCTAATAAAGAGCCCAGGCTAGCTTGATCTCGTCAGATCTCAGAAGCTAAGCAGGGTCAGCCCTGGTCAGTATGTGGACGGGAGACCACCAACAAAGTCCAGGGTCATGACACAGCAGCAGGCAATGGCAAACTAAGAAGAAGAGATTGGATTTATACCCCGCCTTTCACTCGGAGTCTCAGAGCGGCTCACAAACTCCTTTCCCCTCCCCTCCCCACAACAGACACCCTTATGAGGTAGGTGGGGCTGAGAGAGCTCTGAGAGAACTGTCCTTGAGAGAACAGCTCCGACAGAACTACGGCTTGCCCAAGGTCATCTAGCAGCTGCGAGTGGAGGAGTGGGGGAACAAATCCGGTTCTCCCAGATTAGAGCCCGCACACTTAACTACTACACCAAACTGGCTCTCAACTACCTCTCAATGTCTCTTGCCTTGATAACTCTACAGAGCTGCCTTAAGTTTATGTGGATTTATGGTACCTTGGCCTGCCAACCTAGCAGTTCGAAAGCAAGGAATTGCAAGTAGATAAATAGGTACCATTTCAGTGGGAAGGTAACAGCGTTCCGTGTGCCTTGGTGTTTAGTCGTGCCGGCCACATGGCCACGGAAACGTCTTCGGACAGCGCTGGCTCTTCAGCTTGGAAATGGAGATGAGCACCGCAACCCTAGAGTCGGATTCGACTGGCTTTCGAGCAAGGGAACCTTTACCTTTACCTTTTTATGGTACCTTCTACTGATTAATGTGAGCAGCCCTGAGCCTGTTCACGGGCAGTGGGAGGGGGACAGAAATGGAAATAAATAAATAAATATAAATTAAGTTGGGCTGTGACTTGAAGGCAAACAAACAAACAAACAAAAACAGGAAAGGTTCCCACGCTTTAAAAAACACAGCAAAAAAGAACTGGAAACGACCCTCCTCTCATTTTGAAATCCAAAAACAATCAGCACTGTCACAGCACAGTGAGCGCCAACCAAGTCCAAATCCCCCAAATTCTTAACCAAACTGGATGTTGAGCATGAAAAACACACACCCCAGAATAAAATGGGGAGGAAGGGAGTAAGACTGCTAGTGAAAGATGGGTTTCCCCATCATGCCCTAAACATTCTCCCTCCCACATACACCTACAATTTTGTCTTGTTTTAAAGAGATGGGGTTTGGTGTTTGTTTGTTTTTTAAACTTAGCCAGATAAATCACTTTTTGTGCATAGGCTCGTAACAGCAGAACGCAAGCTAGTAAATAACACTCTGGCAGATGCTTCATGGAATGAGTCTCCAGCAAAATAATGCTTTCATTGGAATGCGAAACAGCGCAGCCGAGTTAGGAGCAACCCTCTCTGAAACCCAGCGTTTTGTGAAGACTGTAAAGATATAGGCACGTAAGCCCCAGTTCTGATATTTATTAACAGGGGATACGTCAGAGACGAGATGCCTGCTTAATTTGCGATCCCCTTTTCCGAAAGGCTGAAGGACTAGCATGCAAACCACACACCGTTTCACCGCAGCAGACGGCAACAAATTCAAAGCCCAGAAAACACAAATTGGCAGTCTGTGTTGCCCTGCAATGCCTTTTCCCGTTCTGATTGTCATTCCCAAGTGAGTTTGCACTGGTTTACACAATTGCACAGGAACACACCCCTCTTCCAATGTGCTATGTTTTACGTTCTGCTTCAACAGTGGATAGTTGCAACCAAATACTGCGGGGGGGAAATGCACAGCGTGCTTCTGAAATAATCGTTAACAAAAGGTGACGTGAGGAGGACTTTCTCATTTATTATGGCGAGCTGGTGGTTTTGGTGGATGTTGCAGGCTCACGCTTTTGCTGCATAAGCCTTTCCACTGCCTAATGAGGTCCTGTCTCGCCATCTCTGCAGGAACAGGACCGCCCCCAGCGGTGATTCCAGCACCCGTAATGTTATGGCAGCAGTAATATTCTCTTGAGTACGGAGGGAAAGACATCCTTGTAAGATTATTATTATTATAATTATTATTATTATTATTATTATTATTATTATTATTATTATTATTATTATTATTATTATTATTATTATTATTATTATTATTATTATTATTATTATTATTATTATTATTATTATTATTATTATTATTATTATTATTATTATTATTATTATTATTATTATTATTATTATTATTATTATTATTATTATTATTATTATTATTATTATTATTATTATTATTATTATTATTAT
>NW_015173132.1:348984-399017 GCF_001447785.1 Gekko japonicus
AACTGCTAGGTTGGCAGGAGCTGGAACTAGAGACGGGAGTTCACTCCGTCACGCGGCGCACTCGGGTCTCGAACTGCTGAACTACCGACCTTCCACAGCCTGCAGTTTGGCGTCTTAACCACTTGAGCCACCGCAGCTCTGTACTACATCAATTTAAAAAGGAATGATTATTTATTATTCCGAACTGAAATTAAAAGACTATGACAAATACTTGCCAGCCATCCCACTGCCTATGAATTCATCGTCCAACCCACTGGAAGCCAGCTGGAAGTGGGGATATATTTTACTGAGCAGCTGGGTTGCTGCCTACACATATCCCGTTCTATCTCTCCAAGGAAAAAAGAACTGCAGGCTTATCGGTTTATACAATGAAAGCGGAACCTTCGAGGAAGGGGTCCCAGGGTCTCCCTGAGTGGGCCTGGAGGCAAGACCCGTGGCTGGCACCCAAGCAACTCTCAAGCGGCCGCTGTACATCACATGCCCCTAAACGGATTGACTGCCTGTCGTTTGCCTTCTCTCGTCTTTGCCTTATTAAGATTTTTGATTGTTTTACCCTCACTCCTCTCCCACCTTGAATCCAGACAAAGAAACCTGATATATTGGCTATGCCTGCCTAAGTTATTGCCTTCATGAAAGTTTTATAAGCTGCGCTTATATTTCACCTGTTAAAGGGAAGATAAGCAAGTACCTTTTGTAATTAACATGGAATATGAAATGCATCAGGGGTCTCAAAGGGACCGTAAAGCCGTGCACTCACGGCGCTCAGCCATAAAGACAGACAGTCATTAGTAACGGACCCAAAGAAGCACCTGCGTAAAACTATCTTGGGAGCGAGAAAATTGCTTTTATAGTAAGGCTCCGCACATTAATCTTTTGCCAAGGCCTTTCTATATTCTCTCTGTTTATAAAACCTGTACAGGGAGATGTTGGCTTCCTCCCCTCAAACAGCCTGGCAGTGGTTTTATCGGCAGGTGTAAAGCAGAGTGGTACACTTGTGGATACACCTTCATGAGCAAGAGCAGTTTGAGATCGTTCCCTTCCCTTTATGGGGGAGTGAACAGTGCAGGACCATTTCACATGCGATGCAGGGGGAAACCCAGGCTGGTCACTTGAGTGTGGACTTGAGAAGGAGCAGCAAGAAGTTCTGGATGCCTGATAATTCTACCTGTGGATATACACACCTGGGTTCGCAAACTACCTATTCTGCCTAGGGAGGACCTATCAACAGAGGCATAACATCCAAATCACAAGATGCTCAAGTCCCACTGTACGCTGCGCTGGTCAGGCCGCACCTGGAGTACCGTGTGCAGTTCTGGAGGCCACACTTCAAAAAGGATGTGGACAGAATGGAGTGGGTGCAGAAGAGAACGATGAGGATGATCGGGGGCCTGGAGACCGAGCCCTACGAGGAAAGGCTGAGGGACTTGGGAATGTTTAGTCTGGAGGAGAGGTTGAGGCGGGACATGATTGCTCTCTTGAAGTATCTGAAGGGCTGTCACTTCGAGGAGGGCAGGGAGCTGTTCCCGTTGGCAGCAGAGGATAAGACTCGCAAGAATGGGTTTAAATTACAGGCAGAAAGATACCAGATAGATATTAGGAAAAAATGTTTACAGTAAGAGTAGTTCAGCGGTGGAATGGGCTGCCTAGGGAGGTGGTGAGCTCCCCTTCAGTGGCAGTCTTTAAGCAGCGGCTGGACAAACACTTGTCAGGGATGCTCTAGGCTGAGCGGGGGTTGGACTAGATGGCCTGTCTGGACCCTTCCAACTCTATGATTCTATGCCCTGCTACACTGCAGCTGGTGGCTGCTGGTGGCTACACTGTGGTGGTAAGAGGGAAGTGTTTGCACCCAATCGTGGGTAAGCAGCTGGGAATCCCCCCCCCCAGTCAGGGGAGGAACGCAGGGGTAGACTAGGAGGAAGAAACATCCCTAGAAAAGAGCACCACCACCCCTGCCCCACCCCTCAAAAGGAAGGAGGGAGGAAGAGTCTACCTGCCAACCCTCCTACCTAGCCAGCCTGACACTGTGTGGGCATGTTCGGGCACTGCCCTTCTTGCTACTGGGCTGGCCCAGCCAGCAGGGCTCTGCACATTAATCTATTGACAAGGCTAGGTCATTCTTTATTCTCTCTGTTCATAAAACATACAGGGAGATGTTGGTTCCCTCCGTGGGCAGAAGCTCTCTAGAGTTTGTAGAAATCCCAAGAAAACGATATGCAAAATACAGGTTTGCTCACAAGGAGATTTTAATAAGCAGTGATCGAGTTCACAGAAACAGCAGGCTAAGCTCCCATCCACTGGGTCTGAAATCCCATCCACACATGCACAGCCAAACTTAGCCAGATCTCAAAACGAGATACATAGCTAAAACTAAGCATCTTATACCCTAATTGCTGGCTATGAGTTAAAAACAAATATAATTAATTAAGCTACCCTAAGCACTAGGAAGAGACAGGCGTCTAGAGGTGAGAGAAAACAAATCAGGCTTCCTAGATAAGAGCTGCTAACGAGCACGGTACAGAGGAATATTCTCTTGGAAGAGACCTGATGGCCGTCCCCTTACAGAACCAGCCTGTGACAAAGATGGAGCTACAAAGGCTATACAGAACTCAAGGCAAGCACCAGACTGTGACAAAGATGGAGCTACAAAGGCTACACACCACTACTGAAGAAAACAGTTCCTGCTGCCACGAGCCCCGGGATGCTTTTGGGTTAAAATGAATGGTGGAATGAGCTCCCGGAAGACATCAGGGCCCTGTGGGACCTTTTGCAGTTCTGCAGAGCCTGTAAAATGGAGCTCTTCCACCAGGCCTTTGATTAGGGAGCTGCATCCATCGACCTGAGGCCCTGGCCCCAATATTAACACTAACATCAATATTACACCAACTTGAATAGCCTGTGCTCCGCCGATATGGCCCAGACCATATTGCCAGCTGAGTGTCAGATGCCCGCCATTGTTATGTTGTGCTAGCACTTTATGTATTGTTTTAGATCTATTTTATTGCAATTTTATTTAATCACTTTATCTTGTTATAATACTATATAATACTATATAATACTATGTAAGCCGCCCTGATTATTTTATCTTGTTATGATACTATATAATACTATGTAAGCCGCCCTGAGCCTGCTCCGGCGGGGAATAGAATAAATGAATGAATAAATAAATAAATAAATGGCATCCACAGGTACATTCAGGACCATGCACAGCCCTGGAGTTCAGGTGAGGGAATTCTGGACAGAACAAACATAATCCCGGATGGAAGATTAACTCCTTCCTTGCTTCCAGATGGTAGCTGGGCATAGGTTTTCTAGGCATGTGATGAGCGCTCAAAAGGACAACGTAGCAACACCTTATCCCACAGAAAAACAAAGACGTCTGTTTGGATAAAGGAGTCAACAAGGACTCGGACAGAATCCTCGAAAGACAGACAAAAAGGGAGATGCTTTTTCGCCACTTCTCGTGCTACGCAAAAAGCGTGAGCAATTGCTTTCTCCCTGTTAAAAGAAGCAGGGGAAAGCAGAAGCACGAGTGAAGTTACATGCCCAGAATTGCTACCTTTTAAAATACACCAAGCGGCTAGGAAGCAACAGGTTGGGGAAATGAACAGCTTGGGAACTGCGTATTTCTTAAATTCAGGAGACTATGCAGTGTCTATCACATTGCTACTCCACCCTTCCTCCAGTGAGCTGAAGGGGATGTATACAGTTCTCTCCTCCTCTGTTTCATCCTTCCAACAACCCTGTGAGGTAGGTTGGACTGAGAGTGTATGACTGGCTCCAGAGAACATTGAGGTTGAAGGAGGATATGAACCAGCCCTCATCTGGCACTCCACGCAACACTGTTCCTATAGAGTGAACAGTCTGCAGTCACTTTCTAGAGATGCCAGCCTCCAGGTGGGACCTGGGGATCCCCGGGAATAACAGCTCATCTCTAGACTACAGAAACCAGTTCCCCTGGAGGAAATGGATGCTTTGGAGGGTGGACTCTATGGCATTATACCCCAACTGAGGTCCCTGTCCTCCTCAGGCTCCATCCCCAAATCTCCAGGAGTTTCCCAACATGAATCGGGTAACCCTATGCCTCCAGTACTACTGTGGCAATACAAGCTTAAAAGGACTGACTGATCTCAAAGCACATTGTCACAAGAAATCCAAGTAGCCGGGGGTGGTGGTGGTGTCCCTGTCTTCCCCAGGCTCCATCCCCAAATCTCCAGGTGTTTCCCAACATGAATCTGGTAACCCTATGCCTCCAGTACCACTGTGACAATACAAGCTTTAAAAGGACTGACTGATCTCAAAGCACATTGTAACAAGAAATCCAAGTAGCCGGGGGTGGTGGTGGTGGTGTTTGCAAGCAATGCTCCCTCTAAGCTGTGGAGTATTGTGAGCAAAAATTCCACTTTGTGAGGTTCTGGCATTAAAGTTGTGAGCGAAGCGATTTGGCTACTGCATAAATTAGTTTGCTCTGGAGCCCTCCTTCCTGAGCTATAGGACAAAAATGTGTGAGCCGGAGGCTAAAAACCTGTGAGATAGCTCACACTAACTTAGCTTAGAGGGAACACTGGTTGCAAGCCCAGCACAACCAGCTCAGTGTACAGAATGCCTACCAGAATCTAGTACCACCATACCACTATGGCAGTGCAAGCTTAAAAGGACTGGTTGATCTCGAAGCACAGTGTCACAAGAAGTCCAAACCGGGGGTGGGGGGTGGGGTGGGGTTTTGCAAGCTCTGTACAAGAAAATGGGAACACAAGGAAATGCCCAGCAAAGTGGGGGGGGGAACCCTCTTGAAACCGACAAGAGCAGTGGAGAAACCCCCAGACAGGGAGGGGGGAAAAAGAACTTCCTGAACCTGTGAGTGTCATTTCCCCAGAAAGCACTTTCCTGGAGGGACCTCTTTTTGGGGATGGTTTGTAACTTGGATCCTGTAAATCCGATCCTCACCAAACTTGGAGGGTCGGTAGAGGAGAGTCAGCTGGAGATTCCCTGCAGGTTTGGTGTCTCTAGCATGTGTGTGTGTGTGTGGGGGGCATTCTACCAGGTCACGGACCTCCTGAACCGAACCAGTTTGTTTGACACTCAAAAGTTCCTGATGGTCCGTGGTTCACGAACCACAAGTCTAACCACATTTCCCCAGTCCCATCCCAACTCTGGATCCTGTCCTTTTTAAAAAACACACAATACAATTGACAGGTGGAAGCCAGTGCCACCTTACAAGGGGCTCCCTCCAATGGCATGGGCTCCTTTTCTGTGTCCTTGTATTCATTATTTTTTAGTTGGGGAGAGGGGAACTTGCTCCTCATTTAATGGGGCGAGGGGAATTTATCAATAAAAGATTTCTCTGCACTGATTGAGCTGATCTATTAACTAGTATTGTAAGTGGCCTTGAGCTAAGATGAAATGTGGGATAGAAATGCTTTAATAACTAACTAACTAAATAAATAAAATAATTCACTGTATGTTGGCACTCCAGTACATCATGACGGTCAGAAAGACATAGGACTCTAGAGCTGTAATCTATTAACTAGTATTGTAAGTGGCCTTCAGCGAAGATGAAATGCGGGGTAGAAATGCTTTAATAACTAACTAAATAAAATAAAATAATTCACTGTATGCTGGCACTCCAGTACATCATGACTGTCAGAAAGACATAGGACTCTAGAGCTGTCTCCTCTGGGGCCTACTTCACACATTACACTGCAGGGGCTCACACCAAAAATGATAAAGTATGAATGCAACAAATGTGTTTGACGATCCATTTCTCTCACAGGTACACTTGCCAGGGGAAAGTGATAAGCCGCAACTCCCTGCTGACTGCTAAGCCAGGTTTGTTTCTTTGTATAATGTATTTATGAAATGTCCCCTCTAGCATAGATGAACTATAAGCAGTAGTCCCACTGTAGTGTAGTGGGTAAGTGCACGGACTCTAATTTGGGAGAACCGGGGTTGATTCCCCACTCCTCCACTTGCACCAGCTGGATGACCTTGGGCAAGCCACAGTTCTGATAAGAGCTGTCCTTGAAAAAGAGCAGTTTCTGTCAGAGCTCTCTCAGCCCCACCCACCTCACAGGGTGTCCGTTGTGGGGAAGAGAAGGGAAAGGAGTTTGTAAGCCGCTCTGAGACTCCTTTGGGTAGTGAAGGGCGGGGTATAAATCCAATCTCCTTCTTCTTCTAGTACCCAACTTTTTTGAGCTTGCTGGCACATTTGGAATTGTGACACATTGTGCTGGGCACAGCCACAAAATGGCTGCCGTAGGAGGAAGAGCTAGACACAAAATGGCTGCCACAGTTTACCTTCAGTCGAGGCTTGCCAAAATCCAGATGGAGTCTGGAGTTCTCCTGGAATTACAGACTACAGAGATCGGTCTCCCTGAAGGAAATGGCAGTTTGGGAGGGTAGGTTCTATGGTATTCCATAGAGTCCAGGAAAAACCAGAAGTCTCAGAGGGACATCACATCCGTGCTGGACTCCCTCCCTTACTCAAACAAAGAAGTCCACAGGCACCACCTCCAGATCTCCAGGTATTTCCCGTGCCAGAGTTGACAACCCTACTTCAGTCGCACAGTGAAGATCCTTGGGCTGTGCCGGCAGCTGCTCCCAAAGCAACAGTTAAAAAAAAACCCTGCACAACCAATCAAATCTCCAGTGGCCAATCAGAAGCCATGCTAGGCAAAAGCCCCGCCCGGCCCTGCTCACCATCTAAAAACACCAGGAAAATCCATGGGATCCATGGCGGCCATGGGCCCAATGTTGGGGACTCCTGACCAATGCTCCCTCTAAGCTGTGGAGTCTTGTGAGCAAAAAGTCAACTTTGTGAGCCACTGGCATTAAAGTTGCGAGCAAGCAATTTGGCTACTGCATAACTCAGTTTGCTTCGGAGCCATCTTTCCTGAGCTAAGACGAAAATGGGTGAGCCAGAAGCTAAAAAACTGTGAGCTAGCTCACACCAAGTCAGCTTAGGGGGAACACTGTGAGTCTGAGCAATAGGCTGTATAAGAAACTGAGACATATTAAAGAGACCGAATCAGTGGACCAGATTCCTGTATGAGACTTCATAGAACAGGACCGGCTTCAAAGTGGGTTCTAGCGTCATAGCATATTAATACACCATGAGAGATCATTACGGCTCATTTGAGCTACATTTTAAAGGTTTTCCGATATTTTACTGAAGCTGAGGTGTATGATTTCAATGGGTGCGTTCAGACGGCTCTTTAGATCCGCACGAGGCACGGGTGCCTCATGGATTTAAATGTAATGTCCAGACATCAACATCTGGGAAACGTCCGTCTTCCGTGAGCATCCCGTTTTGCTGCACTTCAGAGCTGTACTAAAAAGATACTACTTTAAATCTGGAGTTTTTGGTTCCGATGGGCCACTCGCGGACTTCCCCCTGTCTGATCGTTCTAGAGCGCAATTAAAAATGGCGCCCGTTCGGGATGGTCTGACACCAGACCATCCTGAATGGGCACCATTTTTTTAAAAAAAATCTTGATTCTGTGCATGCACGGATAACCAAGGACGCAATATCATGCCTATACACATGTGCAAACTTTTGTGTTTTTTTTAAAAAAGCCACCGTGCGCGTGCCTCATTCAGTGGATGCCGTCTAGACAATCCACAGCGGAAGCAGTGCGCAGTAAGGGGATTCCCCCGGGGGATGGATTAAAAAGATCAGGATCAAATTTGAGCCGGCATAATGGCGGGATTAACTGTCCGTGTGAACGCACCCAATGTCTATCAGAGGGGTTGGAGTAGGCAGATAAGGTCCTACATGAGGTGGCAGGTAGGAGTCCAGCAGCAGCGCTGTGAAGGACTAGTGTTGTTAACTATGAACAGTCATCACTTTCTAGTTATATACTTTTTATACATGTGGAACAATCCAGGGAGCAAAATGAGTTAAATAACTCAGAAGGAAAAGGCTTGATTTGCACAGCAAAAGTGTTGGGTGATAGTGAGATATTGAAAAAATGGTATATAGCAGAGATAAGATAGTCCAGCAGAGCCAGAGTAAAATAATTCAGACTCTGAATCCATGTGTGATTAAAATATAAAGTTTGTACTAAATTCTAGCATGGGAAGGGTAACTGGGATGAAAATAACAGCAGAGCAAAATCTACTACATCCTTACTCTACAAAGACAAAACTAGAAGAGAGGGAGAGTATGGCTACTCTTCTTGTTTCTTCAGAACACCAAACAAAGACGGGAAGAGAAGCCATAAAATGGTAATACACCTTGACACTTTGGTCCCAATCAAATTCCTAGATCAGGGAGAAAATTCCCGGGCTTTCTACATCTAAAGAACATTGGTTACATGAGTAACATAAACAAACATTTAACCCCAGATATAATGAGTGTTTTCAACTTGTAATACCCAACAAAAAGAAAATTGCCCTCCCTTTTCTACACTGTTTTTCACCTATGGAGAGAAAGGAAGATGGTGTGTGTGTGTGTGTGTGTGTGTGTGTGTTTGATACCAAGATTATGGGTATTAAAATGTCTGCTTGCCCCCTTTTGAAAAGCATCTTGGTAACACCAGCAATGCAGAATTTCTAGCAATGCCTAGAAATGATTATGGGTAAAGGCTGTCCTTCCTTTAGATAAAGGCTGTTCAAAGCGGCTTCTCTTGTGATAGGATCTGCTTATCGTCTTCTACAGCATTAAAATTCTACTCAGGGCTATGTGAAACCACTTGAAATGCTTGGGGGGGTCTCTCAGCAAATGCCTGGAGAATTTATGGCTTTGGCAGGTAGCTCGACATCAACTGTCTGTTAGCTTCTGATGAAATGCCAAGGGTGGAGCAGAGATTGTAATTAAGTTGGGTAGGAGGAGAAAAGAATGTGCCCAGAGGTGTCAGGAACCAGGCAAAGGCTGAAGGGTCCTTCCCCCCCCCCCAGCTTTCCATTAGGAAAGATTTATGGGAAACTCAAGCACCATCAGTCAGTCATTTGAGAACCCAAGAATGGAGCTGAAAAGAGATTAAGCTTGCTTTCATTTGTTCATGTGGGGAAAAGAAACCACATAGGGGAGACCCACCGATTAAAGAATTTTTAGCTGGTTGATCTTCCGCGTTTAAATCAGTTAATGAAATCAATGTGCATGTTGCCTCAATTCCAATACTCTTTCAAATCTTTCCCTCTACTGAAGGAAGCGATAGTAAGTGACCATTTCATTTTTATGATTAATAATCTATATACTCCCCCCACCGCCAAATCCAAAGCAGCCAATGACAAAACAACATGAAGGCATTTAAAAGAATTGGAGGGCATGCATGGGTGTTCTCGCCAGTTCGCCTGGCAAGGCGGGATACAAATTGAAAAAAATAAATTCGACTGGATGTTGTTTTCCCCTTGAAAAAAACAAAATGCAGCTGTGGAGCTTGCGATCTGTGGTGTGGGGACAGGGAACTGCTTGAATCTTTCTTGGCCAGAAAAAAAATTAGCTTTAACCAACTTCTCCCCCCCCCCCCCCCCCGTGTGTTTGTGTGGAGCAGTTTGGAGTCAGAGACTATTATCAGAAAAGCCATCAGAGAGGAGAATAATTTCCTTTCTTCTTGTGCTGGGTCTCAGGTTGCAACCTGTATGGCTAATTGAATGCTGTTTTACTTTGGACCAAGAGGTTTAAAATCGTAATAAAAACAGTATAAACGCTCTCAAATATGATTTAATCCAATACAAATTCATCAAAGAGAAGAACTCAATAACAGAACAGAATAACAGCAAGAATCCTGGGGAGCACAGGGGTTTCCTCAATAGGGATGAGCACGAACTGCATTTTTACAGTTCATTTTGGTTTGTGACCCCTGCTTTCTGCTCCCCACTGCTCAGAGCCACTTAAAACCCTGCTTTCTCCTCCCTGCTGCTCAGCTGTTTTTCACAGGGCGTAGAAAGCAGGGGGTTAAATGGCTTGGAGTCATTTCAACCCCCCTGCTTTCTGCTCTTCATGAACCACCACAAACTGCCTTAAAATTCATGGAAGTTCGTGGCAGCTCTTCAGTTTGCCAACTTAGGTTCACGAACCACAAACTGCCCCAAATTCATCATGAACATATGTTTGTGAGCCTGTTTGTGCCCATCCCTGTTCCCAACATGCCAAATAATGCCTCCAGGACCCATTTCAGGTTGGGAAACCAGTACAGGGAGGTGAAAGCTGAACCCCTTCTCCATGTGCACCACAGTCCCACTGCATGCATGGAAATTAAGGAGAACCTATAACACGTCTGACTGCTACATACAATGGGGTTCCCTGCATACTCCGTAAAGTGTGAATCTGGTATTCAGCCTCCAAAAGCTGCCTGTAATAAGTGGTTCTTGCATTGCCTCTGGAAAGCCAACAGGAAAGGGTCCTTATATGTTTCTCCTGGCAGGGCTTTCCAACGCATTGGGCTGGATCAGGCCACTTTGTTCACTCAGTCTCCCCTCCTGTCAGGACCCACAGCAAAACAACGAAGTACATGCTTCCAGGAAGGTTTTACTTTTATTGAAAAGCCATAGATGCAATAACATGAACACTGTTAGGAATGGCGGGCTACCTGTGCGCATAATAGGATATAGGGCATTCGTATGCACACACACACCCCAGCAATACCCACGGGAGATTTCAAGACTCTCTAATGGTTGCGAAGCTGGGAACAAAGAAGCTCCCACAGAAGGTAGACACCACAATCTCCTCCAGTAACACTTTACAGATAAGCGTTGCAGCTTTGAAGCAATTAAAAGCATGGGAAGGAATGCAAAGCAATTAGAAAGCCTCTCCACACTCATGGCAACTTAGCTGACACCTCCATACTAAAGCCATTTTTACATCACATGGCTTTTACACATGCAGGCCCCATGATCCCCTGCACAGCGTTTTTTAGGTGGTTAAAGCAGATGCCCCCTTCCTTTTTCACTAGCAGAAAAGCTCACTGGAACCAGGCCACTGGGTCAACAATTGATTCCATTGGATCAACAATTGATTCCATTTCTTGGCTTGCCACTTTTTCTGAGATGGCGGAGGGTCACACACTGTAGCACAAATGGATAAGCATGTTCATAAGGATACAAATGTTCTACTAAATCCATGTGATGTTCGCTGCTATTAGAAATGTCTTACTGGGCATAATTGTTTTGAGCAGTAAGGCCAATCAGGAAGCATCCTCAGTGTGTTCAGGTTGACCAAGAGATGATATTCCCATATCTATCAACTGGCTTTTTAAAAAATAAAAAAATAACAGCTATTCATGATTCCGTTTCCTTTTGCACTGGTGCAGCCTTGAAATATTTCTCTTTTTGCCTCTGTCAGGCCCCCAGTCGGTGAGTCAGACATGGACCCTGAAGAGAACGGGTTACGGGACTATACCCAGTACACATGGCAGCCCCACACAACCACTGAGTGCATGGGAGAGTGGGTGTGAGTGCCCTGACCCCATCTCCTGCCTCTGCAAGATCATCTGGTCATCTGCAGGATGCGACGGTGAGGAGAAAGTGGTCCCGCCAGGCAGGAACGCACAGGAACGGAGTTATGTAGAAAAAGCCCAGCAGGAACTCATTAGCATAATTGGCAACACCCAACAGCAGAAATGTATTAGCATATTAGGCCACACCCCTGATAACACAGGTAATTAGCATATGAGGCCACACCCCTGTGTTACCAGAAGTGTGCTCATCCAGCCACACCCACCTTTTGCTTCTTATTCTGTTTACCTTGTTTGTTGTCAAAACCAGGGCTTTTTTTGTAGCAGGAACTCCTTTGCATGTTAGGCCACACACCCATAATGTAGCCAATCCTAATGAGTTTCTGCTGTTGGGTGTGGCCTATTATGCTAATGAGTCCCTGCTGGGCGTGGCCAACTCAGGAGCTAGCCGGAACTCCGCTCCTGTGCGTTCCTGCCCCAAAATAGCCCTGGAGAAGACAATTCGCTATCCACTTTCAACAGTATTTAAAATGCACAGTAACACAGATGACATTTTATAGCATACAATATCTTTTCCCTGGATTCCCACAATCAAATGGCTGTTGTTTAAACTCCCCGGGTTGTCTGTCTATCCTATAGGGATGTATTAGCTAATTACAGTTGTGAAGGAAGGCGACTGCTTTGCGGCTTTGCTTTCATCTCATTACTGTTCAGAGGAGAAGACGGACTTGTTGAGTCCTGCTGTTTCATCACCAAGATGAAAAGTCACCATGGCAACGGGGAAAGAAGGAATAGCCAACAAGGTAAAGGAGATAACACTTCCTGATAACCGTTTGGCAACCCGACAGAGTATCGGGGAGGGTTTCAGAGCAGTAATTGAAAGAACAAGCTGTATAGTCTCTCTGCAAATGTGTGGTCCCAACCCAACAGGGAAACTCTGTCAGGTATACACCCCCCCCCCCGCATAAGGGGGAAAGCGGTCAGGGGGAGTATTTGGGGAGGGGACAGTTAGATTTAAGTCCAGTAGCACCTTAGAGGTCCCCGGAAGAACTGCCACAATTTTGCACGGCACTGATACTGCTGGACTGGCTTGGACCATTGACAGGACAATTTCACCCTAATGAAATGATCAATACCATCGTCAGAGACCATCTTGTTTGTATGGAGCACTTTATTTGTTTTGTCATGATTTAATCGTTTTTACTGTTTTATACTGTTTTTATGTATGGACTTGTGCCCCTGTGTAAGGCGCCCTGAGCCCGTTCGCGGGGAGGGCGGGGTAAAAATGCAATAAATAAAATAAAATAAATAAAAACAAGAGTTTCAGGGTGTAAGCTTTCCGGAGTCAAAGCTCCCTTCCTCAGATACAAGTAGAGTAGGAATGCAGATCTGAATCTTTTTAATCCCAGTCAGAAGGTGGGAGGGGCTGCTTGTAAAGAATGCTTGCAAAGGATGCAGAGGTACAATGCATATTGTCATCAGTGTGATTAGAGCAGAGTGGCAGTGCTTGGGGGCAGAAAATTAACATCTGTAGCAAGATAAAAGTCCGATGTTCCTATTCAGCCCTGGGGGGTCCATCGCTCTGAACTTGTGCATCGAGTTCTGCAATTTGAGCTGTAATTTCCCTTTGAAATGTCTTTGTTTGAGGACTGTCTCTCTAGGGCCAGCAATGGAGGGACCTGGAAAGTTAATCTTTTAAAGGTGGTAAACTCCTAAAAATGATCTCCAAACCATATCAAGCAAGCTCTGTAAGCCAGTTCTGCCTCGCCAATGATCCTGCCAAAGCTCCCATATTAGAATTTTAAGGAAAACACGGGATTGGGAACTCTGGAACATCTGGTAGCCAGTGGTTGGGCCTTCACTCTAGCAAGGGATTTGATCAGGAATGGAAATGCTGCTTTCATCATTTTGAAGGGTTTGTGCTGCTAACACATGTCACGACTGTCAGGGGTGAGAAAAAAAAAGGGCTGCCTCAATTTGCTGTCCTTGCATTTGGAGGCCAGACAATGATTCTGCGTGCTGTTTGTTTCACTGTCGCCCCGCAACCCAGTTCCAGATGGCTTTCGCCTTTCCAAATGGGCATGCTGTTCTGAGCTTACACCCAGGCTGGCCCCCCATTTAAACTGTCAAATAGTGGGAAGTCCCATCTTTTCGCACAGAACACGTGGGTCATCGAGGGACTTGTTGTAGCCACAGTACAAGCAAGTGTATTTAGTTTTAACGCTTTAATTAACTGTTAAATATGGAGCTGGGGCAAAAAGGTACTCAAGCGTAATGATGCCTTCCTATCCGACACAGCAACTTCGGTTTTCCACATGGAGATGCCAAACAGCTCAATAATATTAGGCATTATAGAAGCTAATGTGCTCATCTTAATTTATGTTTCAGTCATTTTGTACTTTGTTGCTTGCCTCCAGAAATGCTTTTATCCTTCTGAAACGTAATGGGCTGCATTTGGACATAATGACGTGGTTATTGTCATCACAGAGGAATGCAGATATACTATAAAACTGAATAGCAGGATTCTGCTGTTACAGAAAGAAAGGGAAAAAGAGGGAGAGAAAGAATCATAGAATCATAGAGTTGGAAGAGACCTCCAGGGTCATCTAGTCCAACCCCCTGCACAAGGCAGGAAATTCACAAATACCTGCCCCTCCACACCCACAGTGACCACTGTTCCACGCCAAGAAGATGACAAAGAACCTCCAGGATTGCTTCCTGACCCCAAAGTGGCAATCAGCATTTCCCTGGGCGTGTAAGAAAGGGCCACAAGAACTAAGCCCTGAGGCAACCCTTCCTGCCCTCCCTCTCATGATCTGCCTAAATCCACAGCCTCTGTTTGAAAACCTCCAAAGAAGGAGAGCCCACCACTTCCCGAGGAAGCCTGTTCCACTGAGGAACTGCTCTAACTGTCAGGAAGTTCTTCCTATTGTTTAGCTGAAAACTCTAAAGAGAGTTGCTGTATAATAAGGTTTAACAAGAAGCGGGGACCCGCGATACTCGTGGGGGGGAGAAGGAGCTCCACATGAAGGAGAAAGAGGAAGTAGCCGCAGGTGAGCCTTCTCCCCCACCCCCTTGCACCAATGGTGAGGCCCGCGTGGCTCCCAGCTGCTGGGCCCACCAACCCTTCTCCCCCACACCAGCAGCGAGCTGCACGGGCCTGCCAAGCCTTCTCCTGCTCCCCCCCCGGGCACTGGCAGTGAGCGCTGAGTGGCTCCCAGCCGCTGGGCCCGCCAAGCCCGCTCCCTCCCCCGCACCGGTGGTGAGGCCTGAGCAGCCCCCAACGGTCAAAGCATTCTCTGCACATGCGCAGGGAACGCGTTTACGTTTTGGGGATTTAAATATCCCCCATATTTTTTTTCAAGTTTTTAGATTTTTTTACACACCTGGGGACTGCTCCAAGTGTGCAGGGAAATCTCTCTGCCCCCCAAGTGCCCCTGATGTGCGGATTTAGATATCCGCACGGAGGGGGCAACTTGGCTATTAGATATATAGATATGTTTATAATGGTAGTATGGTTGGACTTTCATAGGGTTCCAGTGTTTTAGCTTTCTAGTGTTCTAATGTTCTGGGGTTTAATTTTTTTTTTTAAATGCTGTCAACGTTGTTGTCAACGTTATGTAGTTAACAATTGTATCAGCAAACTGTTTACAGTTTATAACTTTGGTATGATGACTGATGTTTGTATGAGTTTTTCTTTGTGTTATTAATAAAAATAAAATAATAATAATAAAAATAAAAAAAGACAGAGAGGGAGGGAAAAGCAAATACTCCATAAAATATTTTCTGCTTATCAGAAGCCAAACTCCCAAAATATGAACAATTTGTTTAAAAAGTTATAAATGCTATCGAGTACCTACATAATGGCCAACTCTCTAACAATATTAACAAACGCAAACGTCCTCTCTTCTACTTCCTTGGTTGTCTGGTTTCCTATTCTAGAATATCTCATTTCACAAGAAACCATCCCTAATATAATTAATGATCTTTCCTCACGGTAAAAGTTTTTTACCGCTACTTATGTTGTTCGCGAAGAGTCGGACTCGACTGTGCAACTGAACAACAACAAAATGTTGTTTAATGGCATGGAATATCTTGGTTAATCACTATTAATTTCTATATAAGCTACAGGTAAATTTCCTTATGATGTTTTCAACTTTACAATAATTTATACTAGCTAATATTTGAATTTTATTGTGCTTTATATTTGAGTTATGATCATATTGAACAGTATATCTGTACTAGGGTTGCCAAGTATAGCTTACCTCCGCAGCGGGGGACTCCCGGGTAGATCCCGGACTGCGTGCACGCGCGCAAAGCACGCACGTCATCAGGAAGTGACGTTATGATGCAGGGCACGCTGGGGGCGGGGCCACGACCATTCGAGGGGAAACCACAGAGGTTTCCCTCGGATTGGTCGTGGCCCTGCCCCCAGCGTGCCCGGCGTCATAACGTCACTTCCTGGTGACGCGCACGCTGGGGTGGGGTTCCCCCCGGGGCCCGATTCCGTGGCGGAGGAAATTAGGCCTCCAAAGCGGGGTTTTACCCGCCCCCACTTGGCAGCCCTAATCTGTACTCTGGATATGATGGTGAAACTGCAATGAAATGCATTTTGAGGGGGGGAAAGAAGTCATCAATGGGCTGAACCCATGATAACCCATTCCACCGCAAAATTTGCACTAACATACATGGAGTAAACATGTAGGGTGTTTCCTGCCAAATGTAGCACATAAAACCTATTTGTCGGATGGATGGGGGTGATGGAAAGTGCCATCAAGTTGCAGGGGACTTATGGAGACCCCCTCAAAGGGTTTTTAAGACAAGGGGTTCAAAGGCAATAGATGAACAGAAGTGGGTTGCCGTTGCCTGCCACTGCACAGTCACCCTGGACTTCCTTGGTGGTCTCCCATCCTTCCTTGGTGGTCTGCCATCCAAGTAGTAACCATGGCCAACCTTGCTTAGCTTCTGAGAGCTGACAAGATCGGGCTATCCTGGGCCATCCAGATCTGGATGTTGGATGCGTATGAGTTAATATATTATTGTCGGCCCATTGCTGGCTAAGCGCCGTAACAATAAAATTAATTCATTATTGTCGGCCTGCAAGTAGATGGACATTTGGGGCAACTGGAACCTGGTTAATTGTTTGCACTGCCGGGGTCCGAGACTGCCCAGAGTGCATAGCCAATACTAATTCAGTTATATGTAACTGGGCCCTGGCCTGGATAGCCCAGGCAAGCCCGATCTCGTCAGATCTCGGAAGCTAAGCAGGGTTGACTCTGGCAAGTACTTGGATGGGAGACCTCCTTGGAATACCAGAGACGGGAGGTGGGGGCAGGCTTCATTCATTCATTCATTCACTTCTCTGAATATCGTCCAGGTCCCCAGTAGGGGTCAGTCTCCAGAGGATACCATGACTTCCAGAGTTGCACACACACAGATGCACATATGAAAAATGCAAGTTATATGCAGCTGTTACTCATGGATCTCAGACTTATACTTTCTCTTGACAGTCAACTGTCTGGTCAGAGCCTGCACTGGCTCTCTGACATCACAGCCCCTGACCTAATGAGAAGAAGAAGAAGAGGAGGAAGAGATTGGATTTATACCCCGCCCTTCACTACCCAAAGGTGTCTCAGAGCGGCTTACAAACTCCTTTCCCTTCCCCTCCCCACAACAGGAACCCTGTGAGGTGGGTGGGGCTGAGAGAGCTCTGACAGAAACTGCTCTTTTTTTCAAGAACAGCTGTGCCATAACTACGGCTTGCCCAAGGTCATCCAGCAGCTGCAAAGTGGAGGAGTGAGGAATCAAACCCGGTTCTCCCAGATTAGAGTCCGCGCACTTAACCATTACACCAAAACGGCTCCCAAGTCAGCTTCCCCGTAGGTCCTCTGGTAACACTCAATATCCAAAAGACCACAAGCCGTGAACATGTTAACGTACAGGAATATATAACACCCACACACACGGGGTAATTTCCTGCGGGAGCACACAGGAGCAGAGCTCCGGCAGTAAGGAGCCCAGGGGGCGGGCACATGCAACAAACCCCACCCCCTGCTCCCAGCAGCCTTCAGTCAGGCCACGAGGAGCAAGAAGCAGCCAGGTAAGTTGCAGAGCCCCCCCCCCCGCCTGCCTTCAGGTACAAGCTCTCCCTCCTCTGTGAGAACAGATCTGCACGTTTCCCCCCCGCAATAGCTAGCAATCCAGAACAGTCCAGTGGAGCCTGAGCGGTGGGTGTTGCCTTCTGACACTTCCGGTGATGTCAGGGGGTGTGGCATATGCACTTCCAGTGATGTCAGCGGGTGTGACCCCTGCCCACACATAAATATAAAAACCGGCTGTAGTTTAAAAACTTTAAACAGCTATTTTGAATCCTTAGTAATATGAAGGCTTTCTTCTTCTTCTTCTTCTTCTTCTTCTTCTTCTTCTTCTTCTTCTTCTTCTTCTTCTTCTTCTTCTTCTTCTTCTTCTTCTTCTTCTTCTTCTTCATCATCATCATCATCATCATCATCATCATCATCATCATCATCATCATCCTTTATTGGCATAGCATGGTGTTACAAAAAGATAAAAACAAGATAAAACTGGGGGCTTTATACCACAGTGATAGAGGTAAAAAAGGTCACAAGCAATCAGTTCAGAATGACATATCCCAATATAAAACTATACATTAAAAACTAAATGTTAAAAACTCTTGCCCTTCGCTTCCATACAAGAGAGAGGAACTCAGCTACAGATGCAGTGATTTCAGGGGATTTATCAGAGGCTTTCTAGATTTCCATTTGCCATGGTAAAAGTTGCAAAAGATCTTGTACGGAATTCTGCAGATCACGGATGTTTTAAAACATCGAATGATCGATCAACGTCAGTCAATCGATTGATCGGCTGTTGTTTTAAAGTAGTTCATGGATATATTTTTTAAAAAGAGTGGGAAGTGATGGCAAGAATTGGGGAAAAGACAGGGCTGTGGCCAGGATGTTTGACTTTGGGGGGCATTTAAATAATTTGGGGGACACTCCCCCCACAGGCTGTGTCAGGAGCAATGAGAGAGTAAAAGTTTTTTTTTTAAGTGACAAGAGAGTGAGAGGTGAGGGTGCCGGCAGGCAGGGTAGGGTGACAGCTCTGTGCAGCCACGGTGCGCACGAAAAATAAAATAAAATAAACTGGTTGGATGGGAATTCGGGACGCTGGGGCTGGAAAAAGAAGTAGAAGAAGAGATTGGATTTATACCCCGCCCTTCACTACCCAAAGGTGTCTCAGAGCAGCTTACAAACTCCTTTCCCTTCTCCTCCCAACAACAGACACCCTGTGAGGTGGGTGGGGCTGAGAGAGCTCTTGACAGGAACTGCTCTTTTCTTATCAGAACTACGGCTTGCCCGAGGTCATCCAGCCAGCTGCAAGTGGAGGAGTGGGGAATCAAACCCAGTTCTCCCAGATTAGAGTCCGCACACTCAACCACTACACCAAACTGGCTCCCAGGGGGCCCATCCCCGAGATGTCCCACTGTAGCTACAGGCCTGGGGGGGGAAAATCATCCTACGATTCAGGACTGATTTCCCAAAAGTTAGCAACCATCTCCTTGAACATAATATGATCTCAAGGTGCAGAGCAGACTGAGATCGGGGAGTGAACTGCCTAAGTCAGCAGAGACCAATTATTATTTTAATGAAGTCGAACGTTTCTCAGAGCCCTAAAACGAAATCAAAGTCCTTAATTGTAAAATCCGATGCGCGTCTTACAGATGCGGTAAATCACTGAACTGAATAAGCCAGATGGAACAAGAGGAAACGTTTGTAAAAAATATATATCTGATGGCTCCTTTGTCATGGCCTCCGGGATGCAGATGCTTCAAGAGCGGCAAACAAACGTGACGCTCAAAACCCCCCCCCCCACAAATTTGCTCCTAAAATTAGATATTGTTTCCCAGCTGCATCCAAACAACAGCAAATATTCATTTAGCAATTAACAGAGGAAGAGAATGCTGCAGTGAGCAATTTGTTTGTCTAAATCACCAATCCCTTGCACCTGTTATTTAGAATGGCACTGATTATACACAACAAAATTATAGGGGCCCATAATTTAGATTTTAAGGACACAAAAAGGATTAGGCATTGATGGAAGATAAGACTGTTAATGAACATTAGCACTGAATGCTCGATGTACAGAGGTAGTAGAATCTGGAATGCCAGATGCCGGCTGGCAGGGTTGCTAGGTCTGACTCAGGAAATATATGGGTACTTTGGGGTGGAGCCAGGAACAAGGATGTGACTTTTGTGATGTCACTAGGGTTATCTGGCGAGGCCAACAAGCCGGAAGGGAGTTCTGCCCGTCACATTTAAGCATTTCTTTTAAAAGCATGCCTTTTAAAGCTTTCCCTACATTGGAAATAATGGCAGATGGGGCACCTTCTTTTGGGGCTCATTGAGTTGGACCTCCTGGTCCAATCTTTTTGAAACTTGTCCCCCCCCCAGGAGAGGCACCGCCAGCTATGCTGAAAATTTGATGCCTCTACCTCAAAAAACAGCCCCCCCTCGAGCCCCAGATACCCATGGATTGATTCTCCATTACACCATATGGGGACCGGTATCCATAGAGTATAATGGAGTGCCCAGTGGCTATCTCCCCCTGCTTTCTGACAGCCCTGAAGTTTGGGGAGGAGCTCCAAACCAGGGGAATCCCTGCCCTCAACTGGGGATTAGCAACTCTACCTTCACGTTCCACTTGTGAGCTTCCAAAGATAGATAGATCTTTGTTTGATGCAATAAAGCAACTGTTATAGTCATATACTTTGACTGATATGTACTCAACGCAAGTCGCCTGTGAAATCAGTTCTGACCTTACCTGAATCGGCATGCCAAGGATCTGTCACAGAAGACATTGGTTGGATGGTTAGTGGATTGGCCCCACAGTTGGATTCTACAAGATGACCTTCCGTGTGGACGCGAGTGGAGATGTTGGTTGGTCTCAAGGCCGCTTTGAGTGGGGCGAGCTGGTTGAACTGTACTCGAGACAGGCAGCCAGAGAATCCTGGTGTGTTGTATTTACGGATCTCTTCATCAATCGTCCCAAGCTCTAAGGGGAAAAAAACCCAACAGAATTTGTTAAAGCAGAAACAAAGCATGAGTTGGCTCTAGCCAGCTTTCCCCCACTCAATCTGACCCAATTCCCTTCTATACTAAAGCTCCCATCCCACATGACTCTTCTACACGCAAGCCCCTTGAGCATAGCCTTTATGGATGGTCAAGGAGGATAATACATCTTTTTTTACCAGCAGAAAGGCTGGTAGGATCCAACTCAATATAACCATGCTATGGACTTTCCTGTAACTTGTACCACCTGAGCTGTAACTTCTACTTTTCATAGGGTTGCTAGTTACTTCCTGGGAGTGGGACATCTCCTGCCCCCAGGTCCTGTTGCCCACCACTGCTCCAGTAGCCAGCAGGAAAACCTGTAAGTGCCAAGACAGCACTCTAGGAACCACCAAAAACTCTATGGTTTTCCCTGTAAGTGACATAAAACTATTGTGTCGGTGGCACCCTCCATGCCGCCCCCCCCAGCTTCTGGCCAATTGCCAGATGCTGGCTAGCAGCCCTACATCCTGTCTTGAGTAAAGTCATTACAGTTACACAGCAAAAGTAAGATTCAGGTGGGTAGCCATGTTGGTCTGAAGCAACAGAACAAAGCTTGAGTCCAGTGGCACCTTTAAAACCCATGAAGTTAAATTCTGGGTATAAGATTTTGTGTGCATACAGACTTCTTCAGATACACTGAAACCAACCATTACGTATAGGAGTAGGGGGGTGTTAGTTGCCAGGAGGGTCAAGATGCAGAAGTAACTGAGCAGCAAGTATAGCTAAGATTGCATTAAAGCAGTTGGTAGGACCTGTGAATAGCAGCAAATCAGCATACAGATAATAAAAGAGTTAACAAACAGATGTGAGAACTAAGTTGGAGTCCAGTGGCACCTTTAAGACCAACAAGGTTTACTTCTGGGTATAAACAAGAACGGAGTGATTTAGTATATGCAGTGAGATAAGAACCCGGTATCTCTGTTAAGCCCTTGGGGGGGTAAATGAGGCTCAAATTTGCTGCCCCTCACTGCAGAAAACTTGCTTCACCCCCCCCCCACACACACAATGTGTGTGCTTTGTCTTAATCAACAAAGGCACTTTGAAACCACCTTTGCCACATTTGGTTCATCATGGCAGTCTTCACCGGTAATATAATACCAATTCCCAACAAAGGAATATGTTAATAATCAAAAACAGTACGCAAAACCTTTCCTCCCATCTACAATTCAGAAGAACAAAACTCTGAACAAAGCACTGTTCCAGTCATTTAGCCAGTTGTGTCTGTGGCTGTTTTTATTAAAACCGTTACTGAGGTCAAGGTAATTTTTACGATTCAAAAGGGCTTTATAAACATTCACTTGCTCAGGCTTTAGAATATTCTGGTGAGGATTTTCCCAGCGCAGAAGAAAGGCTAACAGTTTGTGGCGACCCCAGAATTAGACAAGCCAGCAAGAATCGACAGAATGATGGCTTTTTTCTCATTTTCATTCCGAGATGAATGTGCTGATGGGATTTCTCATTAAAAATGGCCTAGGGAAGGCAGACGTTTTCAAGGCCAGGAAAACAAATTTGCAGCTCAGAAAACACATTTGCACCTAAAACTGAACATGCTTTCAGTGGGAACCAAGTGACAGAAATGCACTTAATTCTCGATAGGTAAATCACACAGAGGAGTCACTGGACCGAGGGGTGTGTGTGGAAAAGATCTGAAGTTGCATCGCTCAAGTTCAATTTCATCCAAAAGACCACCATGGCTGTATCTGTCCATTCATTCTGATCCATAATGGGCGCATCCACCCTTGCAACTGCCGTATTCAATCTAGCACAGAAATGCTTTTCAGAGTTCTGTGGGAGGGGGGGCGACTTACCCTCCAGGTATTCTGATTTCAAAGAAGGCAGCTACATTCCTTTCTTTCTGCACTGAAACCACAAAAACTGAAACCTACTGACAAGCTGAAAGCATCACAATGAAGCTCCTTATCAATGCTGGATATAAACTATTTTCCTACTATTTTTCAAGTGATGGTGATACTGAAGGTATAGGGTTGCCAGGTCCATACCTTTTGCCGGTGGGGGGCTCCAGCCCGCTCTCCTGGATCTTCTCGCACACGTGCACCCAATTATGTCACCCAGAAGGGGCATCGTCGTGCTAGGCATGTCACAGGAGGGGGAACGCTCTAGCAGTTGGCCAAAAACTCTATGGTCACCATAGAGTTTTTAGCTAAATGCTAGAGTGTCCCCCTGCAACATGCCCGGTGTGATGACGTCACCTCCAAGTGAAATCATCGTGCTGGGCACATCAGGCGTGGCCAGGCTCTTCGGGGGTGGGGCTCCCCCACTGGCCAATTGGCCAGTGGTGGATTTGGGCCCCCGACATCAGGGGAACCCCCGCCCCCATTGGGGGGATGGCAACCCTACTGAAGGAAATGGCATGAAATGTGGTGTGAATCAGTTCTTTTTGATATCCCCTCCCCAAAGCCTCAGGGTCTAACCTCCGCCTGTTTGCTCTAACTTTACCAAAGCAAACACTGGCTTAATATGGCAGCAGCAAACATTGGGTTGGATCCAGCCAGGTTTTCTGCTGGTGAAAAGGGGAGCATCTTTCCCAAGCACCCAAGAAAGATCTGCTGAGAATCATGGAAGCTGCAAGTTCAAAAGTCATGTGGGTCGGGGATTACAGTATGGAGGAGAATTAGTCAAGATTGTGTTTAAAAAGATGGCTGACTCCATCACTTTATTGCCACAAATGGAACAGCCTTCAGCCAAGACCACTGGGTTTGCCAGGAGAAAGCCATCTCCCATCAGTCTAACATACTTCATACTAAGGCTGCCGGCAACTAGCAGGAGGACTGGCGGCGCAGAGATATACTGGAACAGTGTCACGTAATGCCACAATGTCATTTCTTCCCAAAAAAACCTGGAAGTGAGGTCACCACAGAGCTTTAGGAATCTTCCTGATTTCTACGGTAAAAACAGTGTTTCCCCATTCCCCCCCCCCACCGCCCCACTGAGCATTTGAGGGGGATGGAGTATACCAGTAGCGAATGCCCCACCAGAATCAGGCAAATGACAGCTCTAGTTCATATAGTGCAGGGCTGGCCAAAGTGTGGCTCGGGTGCCACATGGGGTACTTTCACACATATTGTGCCGCTCCCGGCAGGGCAGCTGGAGAAGCAAAGGGGAGGGCACGCCTCCCCAATCGGTCTTCCCTTCCCCAGCCAGTGTTCCCCTCCCTGGGTAGGCTTGAGGCAGGGGGGGAGCAGAGAAAGAAAGAAATCTTTAAATGTGTTCCCAAAGCCTCCCCCCCGCCTACATCGGACAAATAAATATCATTATCAACAGGGCTATTTTTGGGCAGGAACGCACAGGAACGGAGTTCCGGCTGGCTCCCGAGTTGGCCACGCCCAGCAGGAACTCATTAGCATAATAGGCCACACCCAACAGCAGAAACTCATTAGGATTGGCTACAGTAGGGGTACAAAAAAAGCTCTGGGTTTTGACAACAAGGTAAACGGAATAAGAAGCAAAGGGTGGGTGTGGCTGGATGACCACACTTCTTGTAACATGGTGGTGTGGCCTAATGTGCTAATGAGCTGCGCTGTCAGGGGTGTGGCCTAATATGCTAATGGATTCTTGCTGTTGGGTGTGGCCCATTATGCTAATGAGTTCCTGCTGGGCTTTTTCTACAAAAAGAGCCCTGATTATCAATATCTGTTTTTACCCCTTTTGTTTTTATTTTTTGGCAGTCTCATTTAATGTTAAAAGCAAGTGTACATATTTTTCAATAAAAACGTGTGATATTTGCTCTGAGCTCCTTGGTGAGCTCTTCCTCTCCCTCAGTTTCCTCATAGCCTAGTGCAGGGGTGTCAGACATAAGGCCCGGGGGTCAGATCAGGCCCGTCCAGGGCTCTTATGCGGCCCGCGAGCAACCGATGCAAGGGAGGAAGTGCTGGGGGGAGTGGGCAGAGCCACTCTACTGTGGCTTCAGCATGGCAGAACAACCTTGTCTACAGCAGTCAAACATCGTGGGAGCATCTGCCCAGTGCTGCACTGCTGGATCTCCAGTCTGCCTAGGTGGGTTTTCCTCTGCACCCCTCTCCAAGCCCATGAGACCTTGCAGTGAGGATACACCAACTCGGAGCTTACCAGCTAGGCTTGCCAAGTCCCCCCGGGGGGTGGGGAAACCCCTGCCCGAGAGGCCCGTTACCCGCCGGCGGTAGATTGGGCCCCAGGGGGAACCCCACCCCCAAAGCACGCGACATGCCCAACGTCAGCACGTCACCCGGAAGTGACGCAGTCGCGTCGGGCACATTTGGGGCGGGGCCGCGGTCATCCGAGGGAAAACTCTATGGTTTTCCCTCGGATGATTGTGGCCCCGCCCCTGGCATGCCCGACGTGGTTGCGTCACTTCCGGGTGACGTGTATGCGGCGCACGCGCACGGACTCGCGGAGCGGCGCTGGAGTCCCCCGCTCTACATACAGCGAGGACTTGGCAACCCTATTACCAGCTGCTGTCAGTCAGTCAGTTAGCCTTTATTGGCATAAAACAATACCTTAGAAGAGGATTACTATAAGCTGCTGTCCTTTATACAGTTTCTATCTCTGGTACCTGGCATTACGTTTTATGACACACATGGCCCGGCCTGGCAAAGTGGCATTTATGTCAGATCCGGCCCTCATAAACAATGAGTTTGACACCTCTGGCCTAGTGTATGAAGACCCAGAACCCAAGATGGAACTACTATGCAGATGAAGATGTGGACAGAACAGCCCGGCTCTCCGTGCCTGGTGTAGGCCTCAATGGCCCCCGCTGGAAAGAATTACTTGGGAGGAGGGTATTTCTTTCTGGGCAGAACGCATAAACTGCATACCCTGATTCTTGGAAACGACAGCACCTCCCTCTACAATGGTGCGACCTCATCTGGAATACTGTGTGCAATTCTGGTCACCACACCTTAAAAAGGATATTATCGCTTTGGAAAAAGTGCAGAAAAGGGCAACTCGAATGATAAAACACACTTTTGTCTTATAGCTCAGGAGGGATGGCTCCAGAACAAACTAATTTATGCAGCAGCCAAATTGCGTGCTCACAACTTTAATGCTAGTAGCTCATAAATAGAATTTTTGCTCACAAGACTCCACAGCTTAGAGGAAGCATTGACACCAAGCCTATCATAATGGCAGGAATTCTGCTAAATATTAAATGTGGGAGTGAATTCTGGGAATATAAAGTATAGCAGGGGCAGAAGGCTGCTTAGAAACCTGAGATAATCTGAGCTACATAGGATGCTTGATTAGAAACATACACGTAAGGGACTTTACTTAACCATCTTACCTCTACTTTATTACTAAATCATTAGAAAAGAAATATTTTTCTTCAAAGACCAACAGCCAAGAACACCACAGATCTATTCTGTGAACCAACCTTGAAGGTCTTATGCTTCAGATATATTTATGTACTTTCCCTGTGCATTGGCTGTGTGTGACAACAATTGGTATTCAGGAGCAGTACTTCACCGAAGAAGAACATGGAATAGATTTCAAGGCATTATAGTAACTTCAAATAAGAAAATTTGCACTGCAACCAAAATGCTAGTAGCTCATAAATAGAATTTTTGCTCACAAGACTCCACAGCTTAGAGGAAGCATTGACACCAAGCCTATCATAATGGCAGGAATTCTGCTAAATATTAAATGTGGGAGTGAATTCTGGGAATATAAAGTATAGCAGGGGCAGAAGGCTGCTTAGAAACCTTAGATAATCTGAGCTACATAGGATGCTTGATTGGAAACATACACGTAAGGGACTTTACTTAACCATCTTACCTCTGCTTTATTACTAAATCATTAGAAAAAAAATATTTTTCTTCAAAGACCAAGAACACCCCAGATCTATTCTGTGAACCAACCTTGAAGGTCTTATGCTTCAGATATATTTATGTACTTTCCCTGTACATTGGCTGTGTGTGACAACAATTGGTATTCAGGAGCAGTACTTCACCGAAGAAGAACATGGAATAGATTTCAAGGCATTATAGTAACTTCAAATAAGAAAATTTGCACTGCAACCAAAAATCCAACTTAATTTTCTCCTTGGCTGTGCAGGATAACTAAAAATGGGAGAAAACAGCATGGTTATGTTTGTGCTGTATAACACGAGTTTAATTTGGAGGCGGTCGAAGCTCACAGTGGAAAATGCATGTCTCGGCTTTTATCAGGAGGAGATAATTCAATGGGCCGGTACGGACATTCTGTGCATCTGTAGTAATCTATATTACAAATTGGTTCAACTGGTATCACTCCAGCCCAATTTATAATTACGATTTTGTGAAGCTGCTGACAGTTCCCTGTAGTGGAACCACTGAAACAAAATAATTCTCATGGTATGTTTTGGAAAGAAAACACAACTGAATGTATTTGTTTGTAGTCTTTAACTGTAACCAAACATTTCCCATGGTTGCATGGTCCACTCTCTTGAAGGGAGATAAAGCCTTAAAGGTAGATGGTAACCCAAGGAAGGGGAAGAAAGAGCTCAGGCCAGAGACAGATGACATCTTCGCAGAACTCTCAGACCTTATGAAGAGCTCTGTAATAGATGTGCTTTATAAACTGGCTTTCCAGAAGAGTAAAACCTTTTAATTGTTTAAAGATGATAGAGGAGAAAGAAATTAGCTTGCTGGGTCAAGTCAAAAGGTTTGTTTCCTACACAGCTCATGAGCAGGGCACAGAGGAGATACTAGTATGTATCTCTGTTCCGTTCCCTCCAGATGGATTGCCTCTAAATATGGAGGTTCCATTTTTGTTTACTATGGCTAACAGCCCTGGATAATCTCATTCTGTTCCATAAACAAGGGGCCATCGCAACATCTTTGGCCATTAAGGATGAGCACAATTTTTTTGAAAGTTAATTTAAGGTTGTTTTTTAAAATCCTTTATCTTTGTTCTAGTTATTGCACCAGTGTGTTTTCTTTGTTCTATTGTTTGTTTCTGTTGGGTTCAACAGGGACCACGTTTCCAGCAGTAACTCCTCCCCCTACCTCATTGAATCTGGGCTGGAATCCTCAGCCTTCACCTGGGGGGGGGATTCTCCTTTCTGCTAAATTTTGGATCGGTAAGAGGAGAAAATGCCCCCATTTTGTAGACAGTTAACATTCTTGCTTGCAGAGTGAATGAGCACAATGAAGTAGAATGACATTAACATGTGAGTTTTTCTGATCTTCTTGGAGCAGGAGTGGGTGGGTGAATATATAATGGGCTGTGCATAGTGGCAAGGCATGCCAAATTTGCCCCATTTTGTTGCACTTGGTCGGTTTCTGCATTTTTGTCACTGCCCTGCCAATCTGTGGCATCACAGCTAGGCCAGAAAGAAAATGCTGAGATCATAAATGCTGAGATCTTCCAATGAGTCAGAGCTGCCAGGCCGCCACTGTGGGCAGGGGATCTCCGACCCACCCCCCACTGCCCTCCCTTTTCTTTGTTCTATTGTTTGTTTCTGTTGGGTTCAACAGGGACCACGTTTCCAGCAGTAACTCCTCCCCCTACCTCATTGAATCTGGGCTGGAATCCTCAGCCTTCACCTGGGGGGGGGATTCTCCTTTCTGCTAAATTTTGGATCGGTAAGAGGAGAAAATGCCCCCATTTTGTAGACAGTTAACATTCTTGCTTGCAGAGTGAATGAGCACAATGAAGTAGAATGACATTAACATGTGAGTTTTTCTGATTTTCTTGGAGCAGGAGTGGGTGGGTGAATATATAATGGGCTGTGCATAGTGGCAAGGCATGCCAAATTTGCCCCATTTTGTTGCACTTGGTCGGTTTCTGCATTTTTGTCACTGCCCTGCCAATCTGTGGCATCACAGCTAGGCCGGAAGGAAAATTCTGAGATCATAAATGCTGAGATCGTCCAATGAGTCAGAGCTGCCAGGCCACCACTGTGGGCAGGGGATCTCCGACCCACCCCCCACTGCCCTCCCCAAGCACCAATTAGCTGGCCCGCAGGGGGACTTATGAGCAGTGGAGGGAGGCCTAGGCCAGCATCACAGTGACATCACTAGTTGAAAAAAGGCATTTACCATAGAGTTTTCGCCCAAATACCAGATGTGATGATATCACTTCCAGTGCAATGTGATGATGTCACTTCCAGTGTGACATTTCATTGGGCAACTGTGAATCCTAGAATTTTGTGAATTCTAGAATTTTGAGAAAGAGGCAGAAAATCCCTGCTTCCGTGCCAGGCAAAACACACGTTGAATCCACATGCAGCCGAACAGTAGGATGCTGCCCAGCACATTTCTCCTCACTTCACTTCACGGGCTATAACATATAAATGATGCTTGTACCTCCAGAGCACCGTGTACTAAAGACCTACCATCTTAGAATTTTAATCCTTCCCTCCTGTCCAGGGCCTATCTGCATGAATCTATGTATGTGAGGTACCACACTGCAAGCAGTGTTCCCTCTAATCTGAGTTAGTGTGAGCTAGCTCACAGTTTTTTAGCCTCCGGCTCACACATTTTTGTCCTATAGCTCAGGAAGGATGGCCTCCAGAGCGAACTAATTTATGCAGTATAGCCAAATCGCTTGCTCACACAACTTTAGTGCCAGTAGCTCACAAAGTAGAATTTTTGCTCACAAGACTCCGCAGCTTAGAGGGAGCACTGACTGCAAGCTATGGGTAATGGCAAAATGGGCTTGGCATACACTGATTCTAAAAGTCCAGCCTGCAAATAAGGCAAGACGGGCAAAGAAATTTCTCTCTTTCTTGCTTCATTTTCTCCTTAAATTAACGATATTCACTGCTTTGAAAGAGTCTGTTGAACAGCTCATGATGCAGGATCCTGATTTAGGATTCCTACTCTTGTGGCTTTCAATTAATTCTTTTTAAAAAGATTTATATTCTGCACTCTCCAGAATCTGTCTGAGTTGGTTAACAACATAAGAATAAAATGTAAGTTAAAAAAAATCCTATTAAAATAACAAAAGAAGAGGAGGAGGAGGAGGAGGAGGAGGAGATTGGATTTATACCCCGCCCTTCATTCAGAGTCTCAGAGCGGTTTACAATCTCCTTCTCCTCCTCTCCCCACAACAGATACCCTGTGAGGCAGGTAGGCTGAGAGCTGCTCTTGAGGGAACAGCTCTGAGAGAACTTGTGACTGACCCAAAGTCACACCAGCAGCTGCATCTGGAAGAGTGGGAAATCAACCCCAGCTCTCCGGATTAGGGTCTGCCGCTCTTAACCACTATACTAAACTAGAGAGCAGCAGTAAAATCCACCCTCAATTGGGGTTGCCAACTCTGGATTGGGAAATTCCTGGGGATTTTAAGGATGGACCCTTTGGGAAAGGTGGTGGTTGGGGAGGAGAAGGACCTCATCAGGGTATAATGCCATAGACTCCACTCTCCAAAGCAGCCATTTTCTCCAGGAGCAAGTGATCTCTGTAGTCTTGGTATCAGCTGTAATTCTGGGAGATCTCCAAGCCCCACCTGGAGGCTGACAACCCCAGGGGTCATTTGCTGGAGGAGCGCACAGGAGCGGAGCTCCAGCAGTAAGAACATAAGAACATAAGAGATGCCAATGTTGGATCAGGCCAAAGGCCCATCCAGTCCAACACTCTGTATCACACAGTGGCCAGAAATACCAGTACCAGTAAAGAGCCCAGGGGGTGGGCACATGCAGCAAGCCCCACCCCCTGCTCCCAGCAGCCCTCTGTCACAGCAAGAAGCAGCCAGGTAAGCTGCAGAGCCCCCCCGGCCCCCCGGTCCAAAACAGTCCAGTGGCAGCTTTAAGACCAGGTTTTATTCAGGTACAAGCTCTCCCTCCTCTGCGAGGACAGATCTGCATGTCCCCCCCCCCCAATAGCTAGCAATCCAAAACAGTCCAGTGGAGCCTGAGCAGTGGGTGTTGCCTTCTGACACACTTCCGGTGATGTCAGGGGGTGTGGCATATGCAAATAAGTCATGCTAATGAGTTATGCTAATGAGCTCCTGCACCTCTTTTTCTACGAAATGACCCCTGGACAGCCCTATCCTCAATATTCCTCAGCAACTGGCAGAATTAGCAGCATAAGAGCAGCATAAAAGCAAGGAGCACAAAAGAAGGGGGGGAAGGGGGCAGGGAGAGAAAATCTCATTTAAAAAATGGCCGAAGAAAGCAGCATTTTAGCTCGGCGCCTGTGAACCAGTACCGCAAATGCGTCAGGAAAGCCATCATAAGAGACGGTCCCATCACAGTCTGCCTCCCATCTGCGGGAAGGGGATAACTGGGGTAAGTACTCAAAGTGAGAGCCTGAATTGGTGAGTGCAGGCGACACAGTCCCATTAAAAATGCTCAAATGGAGGGTTTTTTTTTTTGTTTGTTGTTGTGCTGTCAAATGGTGGCCACAGTCCTGTAGGGTTTTCAAGGCAAGAGACGTTCAGCGGAGGTTTGCCATTTCCTGTCGCCGTGTAGCGACCCCGGACTTCCTTGGTGGTCTCCCATCCAAGTACTAACCAGGACCTGACCCTCCTTAGTTTCCAAGATCTGACGAAACTGGGCTAGCCTGGGCTATCCAGGTCAGGGCCGAATGTAGTTAGACAGAGGTCATTTCGGGGGGGATCACAGTTCCCCCGGGTGAGGTATGGGGGCGGGGCACATGACGAAGCCCCGCCCCCTGCTTCCGGCCGCCCCGCTCCCGGCCCTCATTCAGCCAGGAGGAGGCAGGAGAAGAGGGAGGGTAAGTTGCTTCCTCCCTGCCTCTCCCCACCCCTGCCTGCCTGGGGCCAGGGAGGGCCTTCGCGGGGCTTCCTGACAGGAAGGGAGCGAGCCAGGGGTCGATTTGGGGGGGATTGTGGGGGATCGCAGTTCTCCCGGGTGAGGTGTGGGGGGCGGGGCACACGATGAAGACCCGCCCCCTGCTTCCGGTCAGGGTAAAATGGCGATTTGATGCACCCTGTAAGTGCTCAGGGTGGACGGGTGTTCCTTACAGCAGTTTGGACTGTATTTTGGTCCAACGCGGCTTCCCCCAGGCAGGGGGAATGACTGGCAGGCATCAAGACCCAAGAGAGAGTTGAGATTGGTGTGATCAAGTCTCGGAGGAGGCTTCTATTACACTTTGATCCCCTCTCCCGAAGCGGGCGAGCGCATTGAGGGGGTGTGGCCTTATGACACACTTCCGGTGATGTCAGGGGGTGTGGCATATGCTAATGAGTTATGCTAATGAGTTCCCCTAGCTCTTTTTCTACGAAACGACCCCTGGAGTTAGAATGTCAAAAACCAGAGACTATCAAAGTGGGTTTTGTGAAGCCCGCATCAGCAAATGCTGCTAGACCATTTCCTTCTGCCAGTTAATGGCAGGTGTTAGAAACCATCGGCTTTACAAAAAAAGAAAAAAAAAGATTGTTTGCAAAAGGCTTTTAACCAAATATCTCCCACTTTTCTAAAAGCCCTCCCAAATGGTGTAATTGCAGAGGATCGTCTCATGAAAATGGATGAGAGTTTCCAGGCCAAACGAAGCGCAAGTAGAAGCGATAATTTCCTCACAGCACCTTTATGTACAGGAAGAAGATTTTTTGGGCAGGGGGTGATAACGAGAGGCAGAAAAGCAGAACTCTCTTGGGGACACTTCACCCTTGTCCCATATGCCTTTTTTCCCCTGCCTCAAATTGCCTCCCCAAGCTACTTCATCTTGTGGGGTTAGAATCGTACTGGAGATCTGAGCCTAAGCTTTTCCACACATTGGTATCTCACACCCTAGCCATTACCACTGTATTTAAAGAAATATATAGTTCATCCATCGAATACATTTTCCTCCCAGCTTTTCTCTGAACAACTCAAGATAGTAGACATAGTTCTCCCTTGTGAAAAAATGGTCTGGAGAGAAAGACAATTGGGGAGGGGCTGTGGCTCAGTGGCAGAGCGCCTGCTTGGCATGCCGAGGGCCCCAGGTTCAACCCCTGGCATATCCAGCTTAAAAGTACCAGGTCGCAGGTGATGTGAAAGGCTCTGAGACTCTAGAGAACTACTGCCGGGCGGAGTAGGCAATACTGACTTTGATGGACCAATGGTCTGATCAGGTATACGGTAGCTTTATATGTTGAAAGAACAGGGTACAACAGAAGAGTCCTGCAGGAGCAGACCAGTGGTCCATCTTGTCCATCATCCTGTCTCACACAGTGGCCAACCAGTTCCTCTGAGGCCCAATAACAGGGCAGAGAGGCTGAGGCCTTCCCCTGATGTTGCCTCCTGGCTCAGGGATTCAGAGGATTAGTGCCTATGGATGAGGAGGTTTCCCCTCAGTCACCACGGCTAGCTGCCATTGATAGACTTATCCTCCATGAATCCATCTAATCCCCCTTTAAAGCTGGTTATTCCAGTGGCCATCACTACATCCTCTGGCAGCGAATTCCACGTTTTAATCACTCTCTGTGTCAAGCAGTATTTCCTTTTGTGCATCCTGAACCTGCTGTCTAGCAGCTTTGTTGAGATGCCCTCAAGTTCTAGTATTTTAGGAAAGGGAGAAAAATTCTCTTTGTTCATATATGTTCATATCATGGGCAGGGGGAGCTGCGGTGGCTCAAGTGGTTAAGACGCTGAACTGCAGGCTGTGGAAGGTCAGTAGTTCAGCAGTTTGAGACCCGGGTGCTGCATGATGGAGTGAGCTCCCATCTCTAGTTCCAGCTCCTGCCAACCTAGCAGTTCGAAAGCAAGAAATTGCAAGTAGATCAATAGGTACCACTTCGGTGGGAAGGTAACAGCATTCCGTGCACCTTGGTGTTTAGTCATGCTGGCCACATGACCACGGAAACATCTTCGGACAGCGCTGGCTCTTCGGCTTTGAAACGGAGATGAGCACCGCAACCCTAGAGTCGGATTCGACTGGCTTTCGAGCAAGGGAACCTTTACCTTTACATGGGCAGGGAAAGGGGTTCTGTTGTGAGAACACCCAACTTCTGCATTAGCTTTAAGCAGGCAAACACAGCTTTGGGCTCTCTTTATTTTGCCTTGGAATGTGTACCTCTGCTGGCACAGCCCCCGGAGAATTCCCGCTAATAAGAGCACGCAGCATTGGGTTAGATAGAAAGAATGGGGCAGGCGAACAATTCAACAAAATGGCAACTCTTTATCCCTCAATAAATACAGTTTCATGCTTCTATTTATATCACTCCTTTTGTCTCTCCAGTGATAGGATGTTAATTTTATTTATTGTAGTACTAAACATCCATTTGTGGAGCAGATAAAAGGTATCCATTACAGATCTTCACAAGAACTCTGGGGGGATGGCTCAGCTAAATGGAAGCCAAATGATCTCCGCATAAAATGATAATGAACTGTACGAAGTGGAATCTCTCTTTCAATTAAAGGAACCGCTAATTGCTCTTGGTTCCATTTGCACAATGGACTGGGCTACAAGAAATAAAGCATCGCTCAGCTGCTGGCCCATGTTCCCCAAAAGGTATCTTGTTACCCTTCATAATTCCAAGAAAGCATTTGGGGGAGGCGCCCGCACAGTAACTCTGCCATGGTTGAAGCTGCTGTAGTGATTAACGTATTGCTCTGAGAAAGCGAAGCCAGGAACCGCTAAATAAGGGATTGTAGTGAATAATGTTACCAGTCTTGGGTTCAAATCCTTCCTCAGCCACAATGTGTTGGGTCAATCCTCACTTCACAAATCAGTCTACTTCACAGGGGCTGTGGTCACGCTAGGGTTGCCAAGTCCCCCAGGGGGGTGGGGTTTGCCCACCCCAAAAGCCCCCAACCCGCTTGTCCGGATCCAGCCGGCGGGGGGAACCCCACCCCCAAAGTGCCCAGATGGGGCCGACATGCCTGGGGTGATGACGTCGCCCGGAAGTTACATCATCGCGCTAGGCATGTCGTCAGGCGACACTCTAGCAATCAGCCTGAAAACTCTATGGTACCATAGAGCTTTCAGGCTGATTGCTGCAGCATTGCCTGGCGACATGCCCAGCGTGACTTCCGGGCAATGTCATAAAAACATAAGAACATAAGAGATGCCAATGTTGGATCAGGCCAAAGGCCCATCCAGTCCAACACTCTGTATCACACAGTGGCCAGAAATACCAGTGCCATCAGGAGGTCCACCAGTGGGGCCAGGACATTAGAAGCCCTCCCACTGTTGCCCCCCCCCCAAGCACCAAGGCATGTCATCGTGGCGTGTGCGCACTATGCGCACGCGAATTTCCTGGGCTGGGACCAACTTTCCCCCGGTGCGCCAGGTAAGTCACTTGGCAACCCTAGGTCACACACACTAAATAACCCACTTTCAATGCACTTTTGAATTGGATTTTGCCAGTTCCTGTAGTAAAAATCCAGTTGGAAAGTGCACTGAGAGTGGATTATTTAGTGTGGGTGACCGCAGCCAGGGATAAATAGGGTTGCCCACCTCCAAATGGCACCTGAAGATCTCCCGCTATTACAACTGATCTTCGGATGACCAAGATCCATCCCTCTGGAGAAAATGGCTGCTTTGAAGGGTAGACTCTGTGGCATTATACTCTGCAGAGCTCCCTCCCCTCCCCAATGCCCACCCTTCTTAAGTTCTGCCTCCCAAGTCAAGGTTTTTCCCAACCTGGAGCTGGCAACCCTAGGGAGGCACAAGGGGGTCTTAAGAGGAAGAGGAGGATAAAAAACATGACATAAAATTAGCCACAGCTTCTTTTTGATGGGAATTGTTCTTATTATATGACACCTCTCCAGGTTCAGGGGGCAGGAGCCATGCCAGTTAAGCTGGTAGTCCAACTTTGCAATCGCTGTAATCTACTGCAGTGAAAAAATAAATAAATGCTGAAGCCAGGAAAGAGGGGGGGGGGATTCATCTGAGAAGTCTTTGAAGAAAATGGGGTAAAAGCAATTTCCCTTTCAAGAAGTAGTTCCTTTCATTTCTTTTGTTATGTGCTCTAGTAACCTTTTACAATGCGAAGAAGGATAACAAACCTTTTATTATATCTGTGCACAGTACATTAAATACTCCAGGAATCACACACACACCATTTTATATTTACCTCACATTCAACACCTGTACAAGAGGTTTCCAGAAAACGATTAGCTACATCCCGAAGAGGATTCCACAATGACCCCACCCAACTTTTTCAGTCAACTTTTCCGATGGGACACCTCAGTTATCAGAAGGAGTTATATCATACCTCCTTCCCAGTAAGAATTTCCCAAGCTTTCCTCAGAAGGCACTTTTATACAGCCAAACCTTTCAGTAAAAATTGCTGCCCCATCAAAATATTTTGATGCAGTGCAATTCCCCACATTACAATCCCAGTTTCTAAAGTTTAAAAAACCCCTCTTCTAATGGATGCCAGAGGTTTCAGGGGACAGAGAAGACAAAAGAAAAGAAAAACCCTCCAAAAGAAAGCAGCAAGTTAGCCAGGAATGAAAATAACAGCATGATGCTTCAGGGAGACTGAAGAAATCGATTTCCCAAGTTTTCCCTCTGCTCCCAAGACCAGGCGGAGAAAAGGGACTTAAGGTGTTTTTTTAAAAAAAGCATTACCTTAATTGTGGTTTTGAAAAGGCTGAATGTGGAAAACTGACAGCTAATGTAATTTGCAGTATGAAAATGACCACTTCTAAAAGGTGTGACAAAGGTTTCCTCAGATAGGCAGCTTGTCATGCAAATGAAAGCATGTTTGTTTCACAAAAGCATGTCTATCTGGTGACTATCGAAGTATCTTCTCTTGCTCCCTTGTTGACAGGGTAATAGCATTACCTAGCCTTGATACCTTCAAGGGAAAGAAAACAAAGTGCTGAGGAGAGATCCCTACAAAACACTTAAATGGGTAATTTCATTTGGTTCCCTGACAAAGCAAATGGAATCCACAGAGCCCCCCAAGCAAAGATTGCCAAAAAATGTCCAATGCCTGCCAAATTCGAATGAAGGGGGGGGGAAACAAACACTAGACAGCAAATCAAATAAGTGGCTGATGTTTGAGGACAGATAGTACAACTGTAATGAAATTGCTTCTTACAACCAAGCCAGAGCAAAGGATCTTGTCTTCTCCTACAAGAGCCAAATTCTGAACTGATTCCTCATGCCACCAAGCCTAGCCCCTGCTTTGGTTTGATAACACATGCCACTGAGGGAAGGTGTGAATAGAGGCAATGCCACAACAACGGGAAGTTGAACGCACGCTGTACCAGTGCAGGTTTTAAGAACTGTCCAGCTTCACCAGATAACCAAGAATCCGTCTCTCTCCCAACCTTCTTTCTTCAGCATGGCCAACCAGGTGGCCTTTGGAAGCAGGACATGACACAACAGCCATGCTCTGTTTGCCCGCAGCACCTAGCAATTTGAGGTACGTACGTTGTCTCTAACCACGGAGGCTCCACTTAGCTTGTCGCTGCTCATATCCACCAAGATCAAGATTGGGTAGCTGTGAGTCTGTCTGTGGCAGTAGAAAAGAGCAAGAGTCCAGTAACACCACTAAGACTACCAAGATTTGTGGCAGGGGAGGAGCTTTCATGAGTTTCTGAAGGAGTAAGCAGTGACCTTGCCACAAATTTTTGTTAGTCTTTAAGCTGCTACTCACACACAGACACACAGAGTCAGAGCTGCTCAATGCTCTTTTGTACATGTCCACCAAGAGAACTCTCTTCCATGAACTTGTCTAATTTTTTAAAAAGCCATCTAATTAGGTAGCTACCACTTGTTACGGCAGTCAAATGAATGAAAACATTTTGAGTGATACTGGTGCTTGTTGACCAGATAAAAGCCTTTTGCAAAGGGCTCACTCATAACAGCAAAAAAGCATGATTTCGGAAAACGTAGTAATTTTGGTTCTGTCTGCAGCCCCTTGGTAAAGGTAAAGGTTCCCTTGCTCGAAAGGTTCCCTTGCTCGAAAGCCAGTCGAGTCCAACTCTAGGGTTGTGGTGCTCATCTCTGTTTCAAAGCTGAAGAGCCAGCGCTGTCCGAAGACGTTTCTGTGGTCATGTGGCCGGCATGACTAAACACCAAGGCCATCTATAAAAAGCCAGAAAGCAAGCAGGGAGAACCACATATTTTATTTATTTATGTATTTATTTATGTATTTATTTATTTATACCCTGCTTTTCTCCTCCATTCGGGACCTAAAGTGCTTAGGACTCTAATCTGGGAGAACCGGGTTTGCTTCCCCACTCCTCCACTTGCCCCTGGCTGGACGGCCTTGGGCAAGCCATAGTTCTGTCCTTGAAAAAGAGCCGTTTCTGTCAGAACTCTCTCAGCCCCACCGACCTCACAGGCTGTCTGTGGTGGGGAGAGGGAAGGGAAAGGAGTTTGTAAGCCGCTCTGAGACACCTTCGGGTAGTGAAGGGCAGGGTATAGATCCAATCTCTTCTTCTACAGCATTGTTCTTTCCTCCTCCATTTTATCCTCACAACAATCACCTTGTGAGGTAGGTTAGGCTAAGGGACGGTGTGCCTGGCCAAAGTCACTCAGTGAGCTTCCATGGGAGAGTGAGGATTTGAACCTGGGTCTTCCAGATCGTAGCTTGACGTTCTACCTCCTACACCACACTGGTTTGACTATTTGTTGAAAACACTCAGTGTCCACAATTTAAAAAGGGGGGGGGGCGCAATCTGGAATATAACACTGTTAACACTGAACCTGGAAGAGGATCAGGTGAGGTTTACTTTTTGATATCTTATCCCGGTGTTCTCTGAACAGTCGAGACTGCCCACTTTTCTCCCCTGCTCTTTTGGTTTGTTTTCCCCCCTATTTTCTCTTGATCTTGCATTGCATTGGTCACGAAGACATGCTTAAACCCTTGCTGTCACCGAAAATCCAATAAAAAACCTGTCCTGATGTTTAAAACCTACCATTTTACAATCACTGTGGGAGGGAAAAAAACCGAACACGTCTTCTGTCATTCTCTTACAAAATGCTGTTCATTGAGAGATGTGGGCACTGAGGAAACATTCCAGGAATCCAGGTGTGAACCAGATCACCCCAGAGCAGTGTTCCCTCTAAGCTGAGTTAGTGTGAGCTAGCTCACAGGTTTTTAGTCTCCGGCTCACACAGTTTTGTCTTGGCTCAGGAAGGGATGGCTCCAGGGCCAACTAATTTATGCAGCAGCCAAATTGCTCGCTCACAATTTTAATGGCAGTAGCTCACAAAGTAGAATTTTTGCTCACAAGACTCCATAGCTTAGGGCGAACATTGCCCCAGAGACTCCTTTTGTTTCCCATGGATGCTGGCCCTTGAAACTGCCCAGGAGAATTTAGCACGGGGCGAACAAGGAAAACAGGAAGGCTTTAAAGGAAGGGTACAGCTTATGGCTAAATAACTCAGCAAGACGGATCCCCCCGCCGATTCATTGCCACGAACGCTCCTGCCATGATAAGACTGTGCTGGTCTTCGCGATGCCACATGCCAGGTTCCCCCCCCCCCAAAAAAAGATGAACAGTTCCTTTCAGAATGGGCTTCGTTATGTCAAATACCGACGCAGACTCCCCATCCCCACTTGGCAAAAGATAACAAAGATGCAGGCAGACAAAGTAGAACCACAGAGAACCCTTGCTTTGCTTTCATCAGGGGGGAAAAAAGAAGAAGCTTACCAAAGAGTTTGCAGAAGGCTGTCTGGGCTAGTTTAACAGAGGAAGAATAGCACAAACTCATCTGTCTTTCCCAGAACTGGAGAACAGCGACTTGAGTCCCTTACCCACCAAATGCGTCTCAGCATTACACCCCCTGCACTTCCCCCATCTGGGTTACCTGTGCTCCCCTTCTCCCTGCTGCCTCTGCTGCCTCTGGCTTCTTTCTGGAAACTGGGAAGTCTCTGACTTGGAGCAAACCTCTCCGGACAAACCTCTCCTTTTGTTGGAATTCCTGATGTTCGGCTGCAACCAATAGCGAGCCATTCACAAACACTCCCCCCCCCCCCAACTCAGGGGCACTGTACGGACAAATGCAGGTGAAGAGCGAATGGGAAAACCTGGAATGGATTCTCTCATCGACGGGGGATATTATTTCTGATGAAGGACATTCAATGCAAAGAAAGAGCAGAGGCAAACTGCAAGCCACGGACTGGATCCTTGTGGAGCTCAGGTCAAGCATGCATCAGCTATCGCTGGCTCACAGAATGCTGATGCCACAATACAAAGTGCTCGTCTTTACAGTGCCACAAGACTCTCTCTTGGTGTCTAGCCTACACACCTCATGTATTTTCGACAATACAGAATACTCTCTTTTCACTGTAGAAAACTCACGTGGCTCAAGGGAGCCCTCTGGAACGGAGCTGCTTTGCGGCTCATTGCAGCTATGACGGGCAGTGAAAACTAGGTGATACTCCATGAATAAGGCTCAGCTTCCTTACAAGTTGACTCTGCCAAGCACTCGGAAGCTGCCTAGCTTGCCTGAGATGAGAACGTTTTGCAGAAATCTTAAGCAACGTTTTACAGGTGACCATATGGTTCTATACCATCCAGAGGGAATGCTTGCAAAACTCAGTCCGAGTCTTACAGCACTCCCGAGGCTCACAATATTCTATTCCAGCACAGACTTTCATGGAGAAGTGTCCATGCCACCCGCATGCAAAACCAGGGGAATTACGATACACCAATTAACTGTTAAGATTGTAAGGGAACCAATCTCCAGGTGGGGGCAGAGGGCTCCCAAAGTTACAGCTAGGATTGTCAACTTCCAGGCGGTGCCTGGAGATTTCCTGGAATTAAAACTCATCTCCAGACGACTGAGATCGGTTCCCCTAGTGGGGAAAGGCAGCTCCAAAGGGTGGCCTCTATGGCGTCACATCCCTTGCTGAACTCTCTACCCAGCCTCCACCCCTAAATCTCCAGACTACAGCTGGCAACCATAGGTGCCTCCGATGAAGTGTGCTCTAAAGCTTTTTCTGGAGTAAACCTTTTTACTGCTTGAAGCGCCACAAAAGTCCAATTTGTTGTTGTCATACCAAGGGAAAAGGACCCAAACAAAACCCACCAACTCACTCTTACGTAGACGGCTTTTCTCTGCTTGCTGTATCCAGATTTAGCCAGCTCCAACCAAGAGTTTCCCAGGCCAAGACTGAATTGTATCCTAGTATACCGAGCTGCTAATTTAACACCGGCTAAAGAGGAAAGATCTTTTGGTTTTATTTTTTTTTTAAGTCTCTGAGGCATTGGTCAAAGTCCAGTACAGCAGCCCACGGCAGTCTTCCAACAAAGCAATTCCCCGCGAAAGCCCACAATTGGATCAACCAAGCCGTTCTGTGATACCGAGTATTTAATCTGGTAGCAAAGGAGCTGAGACTGTTTGCATAAATATTGCCTTGGGAGTCTCTCATCTGGTGTGTGGTTTAGCTCAAACCAGAAATGAAAGCACAAACGAATAGAATCGCATTTGTAACGGAACCACTCCAGTTTCAGTTCTGAGCTTGACGCGGGAATGGTTCCTTGGGGATTACCAACATGGACCTCAGAGGTAGCATGGTGTAGTGGTTAAAGTGTCGGATTAGCATCTGGGAAATCCACTCATGCCCTGGAAGCTCACTGGGTGACCTTGGGCCAGTCCCACACTCTCAACCTAACCTACCTCAAAGGGTTGTTGTGAGGATAAAATGGAGGAGAGGAGAATAGACATAACCTGCTTTGGGTCCCCACTGGGGAGAAAGGATATAAATACAAATAAATAAATTCTAAACAAAAAAACAAACAAACCACCAGTTATGGGCTTCCAGAGAAACTCTGTATTTCAGCACCAGACAAAGGTGAGCACGTGTAAATTTTCCTAAAATTTTTGAAAACTGGCACAGTTTGTGCCTATTTTTAAAAAGGCAACCCCCAGAAAACCAAAACTCTGGCAAACAAACAATGGAAGCTTATGCCTGATGGTTGCCAGATCCCCCTTGGACACCTGCAGGAGGTGGGGTGGGGGTAGGGTTGTCAGATCCAGGTTGGGAAACTCCTGGAGATTTGAGGACAGAGCCTGGGCAGAGCCACTTCCGCACAGTCACTTTGGTCACTCGATTTTCTTATTAGAACATAAGAGAAGCCAATGTTGGATCACGCCAATGGCCCATCCAGTCCAACACTCTGTATCACACAGTGGCCAGAAATACCAGTGCCATCAGGAGGTCCAGCAGTGGGGCCAGGACATTAGAAGCCCTCCCACTGTTGACCCCCCCCAAGCACCAAGAAGACAGAGCATCACTTGCCCCAGAGTCCCTATCTATACCTTGTGGCTAATAGCCACTGATGGACCTCTGCTCCATATGCTTATCTATTGCTTTGCCCCCCCCTTTCCACATGTGTTCTGGTCCCTCTGGGGCTACTAGGGAGAGCATAACACATTGGGTGTGGTCAGACGGGCCGTTTAGTCTGCTTTCGACATGCTTCAGTGATGGATTTTATATTCACATTCACACACCCAAGGTCTGTGCACCGTCCCCAGCCGTCGCGGCTCAAACCCCCTTTAAAACAGATTATTTAGTTACAAGGTCCCCAAGTGGTGTTTTCCCAATTCTCCAGTTCCAGCTGCACTTTTCTGACGCCTGATCGCTCCTGCGGCATCGAGCCACTTCTGGTTTAAACCCCCTCCCTGCTCGAAAGCTGCCCGAGGCTTCCGCTTTTCGCCCGCCATTTTTTAAATGCGTTGGCAGTACGCGCATAGGCGGAGCTCTGCCACCGAGTTTAGAAAACTGGCATTTAAACGGTCACTTGTTTTAGCGTTTAGATGAGTTTCGGGATCTCACAGAGGCCATTTTCGGGTCAAACATTTAAAGGGAAGTCTTTTGTTGGAGGGGTTGGATTGATTCGCCCTGGTGGTTCTGCGCATGCGCCATGATAGTTCCTCCCCCTTCTACGGAGGGGCGCCTATGCGCATGCGCAAACTGAGGAAAAATTAAAAAACCTGCCGACACATGCTCCCGCGCGTCAGTAGTGTAGACGCCGGGGAGCGACATGACTGCGCGGTGAGGCGGGATAAGGGAGGTAAGTGTGATCGCGATTATCCAGATCAAATGTAATCCGGTTAGAACCGGAGCAGTTTAACCCGCTCTCAGCATGCCGTCTGACCACACCCATCGGGGGAGGAAACCCTGAAGCAATAGGGACAAACGAGATAAAAATGCCAGTGCGGAATTGGCCAAAGACCGGGCCTTCAGTGGGGTACAATGTCATAGAGTCCACCCTCCAAAGCGGCCATTTTCTCTAGGGGAACTGATCTCTGTAGCCTGGAGATGAACTGTAATTCCAGGGGATCCTCCGAAGCACCCATTTTCTCCAGGGGAACTTATCTGTGTAGTCTGGAGATAAGCATTAATTCCAGGGGATCCCCAGGTCCCACCTGGAAGCTGGCATCCCTCAAGGGGAGGGACCTCAGCATGGTTCAGTGCCATAGATTTCACCCTCCAAAGCACCCATTTTCTCCAGGGGAACTGATTTCTGTAGTCTGGAGATGAGCTGTAATTCCAGGGGATCCCCAGGTCCCACCTGGAGGCTGGCATCCCTATGTCACATGCTTGTTTGAAAGGGTAACACCACTGTAGACGTTTCAACAACAGGAAAGCCCAGTTCTCACAGTCACTCCGTAGGGTTAACTAGCAAGCAGGCGCAGATGAAAACAACCTAACCTTAGGCTGTGTCCTGAAGGTCGTTTAAATTTTTGATGAGTATCCCAATACTGCAGGCTACGGGTTCCGCTCAACCACCTCCGGCTTTAACTCTTTAAGGGCCACACTCCTAAATCACTTCACTCACAAGTCAATTATGTTGGGACTTGATGCCAAGCAATGCCTTTCCCAATGGTTGATTTTCATTTGTATCGTATTCTGTGTGCAACTGGGGGAAATTGTTATGTTGTTTTTAAGGGGATTGGAGAAAAGTTGCACTGTTTTAATGGGATCTGAGAAAAAAGGACCAAGGAAAAAATTAAAATAGAAAGACTGGAGTAATTTATTTCTTCCCTCTTTGTTGTTTTTGTTTCTTAGCTTGCCTGACATTCTCAATGTAAATCAACCTCACAGGGTGTCTGTTGTGGGGAGGGGAAGGGAAAGGAGTTTGTAAGCCACTCTGAGACACCTTTGGGTAGTGAAGGGCAGGGTATAAACCCAACCTCTTCTTCTTCTTCAATAAGTTCTTGATCAGGAGGGGAACTATTCATTTTTTAAAATTTACTTCATTTATACTCCACTTTCCTTCCCAATAGGGACCCAAAGTGGCTTATTACATCCCCCCCCTCTCTATTCGTCTATCCTCACAACAAGCCTGTAAGATGGTTTAGGCTGAGAAAGTATAATTGGCCCAAGGTCACCCAGCAAGCTTCCATGGTAGGGATTTGAACCCAGGGCTCCCAGACCCTACACCGTGCTGGTTATCAGAGACTAGGGTGGCCTGTTCTCCATGCGGCACCTGGAGATCTCCTGCTATTACAACTGATCTCCATGAAGACAGATTCAGGTGGGGTAGCCGTGTTGGTCTGCATCAGCAGAACAAAGTGGGAGTCCGGTGGCACCTTTAAGATCAACACAGTTTTATTCTGGGTGCAAGCTTTCGAGTGCACACACACACTTGTTCAGATATCTACCTGAGGATAAGAAGAGCCCTGCTGGATCAGACCAGACTCAAACTTTATTCAACTGATCTCCAGATGACCAAAATCAGTTCCCCTGGAGCTAAAGTTGCCAGATCCAGGTTGGGAAACTCCCAAAAAATTGGGGATGGCACCTGGGGAGGACAGGGACCTCAGTAGGGTGCAATACCATCGAATCCACCCTCCAAAGCATCCATTTCCTCCAGGGGAACTGATCTCTGTAGTCTGGAGATGAGCTGTCATTCCAGGGGAGCCCCAGGTCCCACCTGGAAGTTGGCCTCCCTACCTGGAGGAAATGGCTGCTCTGGAGGGTAGACTTTATGGCCCCTCCCCTCCCCAACCCCGCCCTCTCCATGCTCCACCTCCAAAAACTCCAGGTATTCCCAAGCCAGAGTTGGCAACCCAATCAGAGACCTTTGATACTATTGATATAGAGTTGCTGACTCCACCTTGGGAAATTCCTGGAAATTGTGGATGGTGCATGGGGAAGACAGATCTGCACCGCCCACGATTGTCCAGGAATTTCCCAAAGTGGTGCTCAGCAGGGATAGGAAGGATGTCATGGAGTCCACCTTTTGAAGCTGCCATTTTCTCCAGGGGAACTGATCTCCGTACTTTGGGCAGTTGGAGAACTCAAGGCCTCCACCCGGAGACTGGCAGCACCACACTGGTCTTCATGTTTGGGTATCTTTTTCGAGGGGATCTGGGAAACATGGTTTTTTTTGGGGGGTGTGTGTTAATTACTACTTTTCTTTTGGTAACAGGAATGGTTGCTAGTTCATTTTTCTTTCTTTCATCACTATAATTACATAACCATACCACGATGATTATAAGAAAGGGGGGGGGATAACAAGCAAATGCCTTGCTTAAAAAAAGAAAAGAAAAGCAATTATTAAAGCCCTTCTCCCTTTCCTGGAATAAGAACTGATTAATGAAAAATTCAGAAATGCTGTAGTTACTGTGAATGAACAGGGGGCGATTGATTATGCTGAGAAGCGGAAACGATAAAGAGGGAAGAATGAAAATGTAAAGAGATAGTAGCCCTCAAGAGTGCTTTGCCAATCTATACTGGACAGCTTAGTAGGGTTGTGGCATATGCAAATAAGTTATGCAAATGAGTTATGCTAATGAGCGCCTGCACCTCTTTTTCTACGAAATGACCCCTGATTTTAAGTAAATAAAATTGCCAGAAGTCAGCTCTTTAAAAATGATGAAATGGAGGGGGGAACGGCTGTGGCTAACTGACAGAGCATCTACTTGACATGCAGTGGGTCCCGGCATCTCCAGTTAAAAAAGGACCAGGTAGAATGTGATGTGAAAGACCCTGGAGCAGGGGTCGTTTTGTAGAAAAAGAGCTAGGGGAACTCATTAGCATAACTCATTAGCATATGCCACACCCCCTGACATCACCGGAAGTGTGTCATAAGGCCACACACCCTGCCCCCAACGGTCCCGGCTGCTGCCGCCGGCCTTGCAGCTCCACTGCCGAGCCCCATGCGGGGCCCGGCGGTGGACCTGCAAGGCCTGCGGGAGTGCAAGGAAGCCCAGCCAGCGGGAGTGTGAGGAAGCCCTGCCAAGGCCCTCCCTGGCCCCAGGCAGGCAGGGGTGGGGAGAGGCGGGGAGGAAGCAACTTACCCTCCCTCTTCTCCCTCCTCCTCCTGGCTGAATGAGGGCCGGAAGCAGGGGGCGGGGCTTCATCATGTGCCCCGCCCCCAGTACCTCACCCGGGGGAACTGCGATCCCCCGTGATTCCCCCGAAATGACCTCTGCCCTGGAGAGCAGCTGCCTGTCAGAGCAGACAATGCTGACCTTGAGACACCAATGATCTGCTGCTCAGTGTAAGGTGGCTTCATGTGTTGAATGAATGACTGAATGGGTAGCATTTACTGTATATAGCCGAAGGACATAACCGTCAATCAGAAAGTACATTAAGCATAAATAATAAATAACATCCTTAAAATAACCGGATCAAAAAGTGCTTGTCATGTTAAAAAAAGACAGGAACACACCACAGGGAAAAAACCAGAAACGGAACAGGTTAGCAACAATGATGTTGGGATTCTCCATAAAAAGCTGAGCAAAACAATCGTGTCCACTCCAGAGTAAATGGCTCGTGTGTAAGCAACCAAAGAGGTACTATAAAAATTCCTTAATAGACATCCAAAGTGCTAACTGCTCTAATGGAGACAAGTGTAAGTTCATAGTAAGTACCCTGGTATTGCATTAGTATTCACTGTTTGCGCTGGGACTTATGTACACAGTAACTTCTCTGCCAACCAGGGCTCTAGTCGGGGGGGAGCTCTCAGGTACGGAGCTCCGGAAGAGAACCTCTAGGGGGCGGGGCGGTCACGTGGTGAAGCCCCGCCCACTTCTTTACCCCGCCCTCTGCTTTGATCCTCATTCCGTTTGGGAATGAGGATGAAGCAGGAGGGTAAGTAGCCGGGCCTTCTGACACACTTCCGGTGATGTCAGGGGGTGTGGCCTTCTGTCACTTCCGGTGATGTCAGGGGGCGTGGCATATGCAAATAAGTTATGCTAATGAGTTATGCTAATGAGCTCCGGCAGCTCTTTTTCTACAACAAGACCCCTGCTGCCAACAGTAATCTCAACTCAGAGTCAACAGTATTTGGATAACCCGTCATTCTCTCATGTGAACTACCTGTGAGATGTTCATGCAAAACATCAGACTCAAGTGCTACCTGGGAAATAGCTAGGTTGTTGATCAGTACGACTGAACAACGACAACAACATTAGCTATTATGTGACACAGAATAAGATTTTTCTTTAGGAAAAAGCCATGGGTTGGATCCTACCAGCTTTTCTCACTGGCTCAAGAGGGAGGATGGGAAATCTTGCCTAGTTCACTGTAAGCCCCCGCCCCCCCCTCCCCCACCTATGACTCTCAGCATGACCTTTCCGAGGGTCAAAAGCAGCCCCTCCTTACTTTTGCCAGAGTGGAAAAGCTGGTAGGATCCAACCCTGCATGCTATTTACTTTGATGCAGGTATGGAATTGTAGCGATGATGTTAACTTTTAGTGACTCTCCGGCCTTCGTTTAAAAACCTGGCAAAGATCAAGGACAAAATTTCAGGCCAGTCATTGATGAAGTGAGCTATTAAGAATATCAGAACATAAGAGAAGCCATGCTGGATCAGGCCAGGGGCCCATCCAGTCCAACACTCTGCGTCACACAGTGGCCAAAACTCAGGTACCATCAGGAGGTCCACCAGAAGGGGCCACATTGTGACAGGATCTTGTGGTTTGCTGGAAAGCCAACCACACAGATGCGGTCTGAAGGCACACGCTGCAGCAGCTTAATAGTCTGCCAGCTCCAGGCTGAAAAGTTCCTGATACTTGGGGGTGGGAGCCTTAGGGAGGTGGGCTATGGGGAGATGAGAGGCCTCAGAGTCCGCCCTCCAAAGCAGCCATTTTCTCCAGGAGAACTGATCTCTGTTGTCAGTTGTAATTCCGGGAGATCTCCAAGCCCCAAAATAGCCCTGTCCTGTTTTTAAGATAGTTTGCAATACCTGAGAATGGGACAAAAGACGTTTTGGAGAACGATAACTCACAAGGTCGCTGTCGTCAGAAGTCACACACACACACTTTTTTAAGGGAAGCAGATTTCGGTTAGGTAGGTACCAGGAGCTTCTTAGAAGGAAGACAGGACCTCAATCTTAGCCTGAAGGGTAATATATTAAATAAATATATTAAATGATTTACCGCCCCCCCCCAAACATATGAAACCTTAACGGTAAGAAAGGTAAGGCTGTAAAAATAACCATGCCTTTCACACCCACTGGGTGATGCCTGCCATAGGTGCCGCTCTGCAAATTACTAGATGTCGGACATCATCAATCAATATCCCTCTTTAGGAGCACTAATGACCCACTGGTTGGCCTTCCCTTTCATTTCCCTGGCAACCTAGTTGCAAACAGACTTCGGAACAGATTGTTTTTGCCTACAGTGGGTGGATGGCTGAGGAGGAAGATCATAAGATCTAGAGAAGTAGGGGGGGGAAATAATCTCCTATACAAGTTGGCCATTGAATTTGATCAGGTTGCTATGCTGATACAGTTTTTCAAACCTCCAACCATGCCAAGTCAAATGAGCCAGCAAGTTTAAGGTACGCCAATAACTCAATAAAGATAAGAGTGCAATAATAATATCGGAGTAAAAGATAACTGCCCGGTAGAAGATAATACCCCTGGTAGGAAGGTTTAATAATCTAGGGAGGAGAAGGGTAAAGCAAAATATAAAAAAAGCAGAAACTCCAGGAGCGGAGCACGGGCACAACTCTGCGTCTCCGCAGTGTTCCCTCTAAGCTGAGTTAAGTGTGAGCTAGCTCACAGTTTTTTAGCCTCTGGCTCACACATTTTTGTCTTGGCTCAGGAAGGATGGCTCCAGAGCAAACTCATTCATGCAGTAACCAAATCACTCGCTCACAACTTTAATGCCGGTAGCTCACCCCCCCCCGCCCCCAAGAGATGCTAAATGCAGACCTAAATCTCTCCAATTCTCCCCCCTGCAGTCCCTGAAATAGGAACACAGTAGAAAAGAAGAAGCAAATTAGCTTCAGTTTGTCCCTTCCGTCCAACCTTTCTTCTGGGAAAAAGAATCAATAAACAGCCCCCAGGGAAACAATATATTACATGTCTGAGTTTAAAAAAAAACACATGAGAGGTTAAAAACAAATCTAATAGAGCAGCAATAAAAACCATATGTCAAGATCTATCTATAGTAGCCACACACAGGACTGAAATACAATCAGAAGGCCATAACCAGATTAAAAGGACCTTATAAACCATTCAAGGCACAAGATAAGATGGATCACGGGGATTTTAAGCACTGACAGAGATGATGCCAGGCAAAGATACAGCGGGAGAGAGTTCCAGAGGTAGTCCCCAAGAGAATTTCTTCCCTCCAGTAGCCACCTGCCTTGCCTTCATCAGTGGAGAAGGGGCCCATGGGAAGTTTTTAACACAGAAGGAGGTTCTTTAGATACCCAGGGCCCAGGCTGATTAGTCCTCGAAAAGTTGTCAGCGACAATTTGATTTGAGCCTGGTACCAAATTGCAAGCCCAGTTTATTTCCAGCCTCAGTTACGTGCAATGATAGTCACACTGGGATAATACGTTCCTCATGATCACTTGCCACTGATAGCCTGGCTGCCATATTTTGCATCAGTTAATATTTCCAAGCATTCTTCAAAGGCAACCCCAAATAGAAAGCATTACCTGATAGGGGTGCCAGCCTCCAGGTGGGGCCTGGGGATCTCCTGCTTTTACAACTGATCTCCAGCTGACAGAGATCAACTCCCCTGGAGAAAATGGCTGCTTTGGAAGGTGGACTCTATGGCATTCTACCCCATTGAAGTCCCTCCCCTCCCCAAACCATGCCCTCTCCTGGCTCCATCCCCGAAGTATCCAGGTATTTTCCAACCCAGACCTGGCAACAATGTTCCCTCTAAGATGTCAAGTCTTGTGAGTAAAAATTCAACTTTGTGAACTACTGGCAATAAAGTTGTGAGCAAGCAATTTGGCTACTGCATAAATTAGCTTGCTCTGGAGCCATCCTTCCTGAGCTAAGACAAAAATGTGAGAGCCAGAGGCTAAAAACTGTGAGCTAGCTCACACTAACTCAGCTTAGAGGGAACACTGCCTGGCAACCCTACAGCTCTGGGCTGGGAAATACCTAGAGATCTTTGGGGGGGTGGAGGCTGAGGAAGGTGAGGTTTGGGGAGGCGAGGGACTTCAATGGGGTATAATGCCATAGAGTCCACCTTCCAAAGCAGCCAGCCATTTTCTCCAGGTGAACTGATCTCTGTTGCCTGGAAATCAGTTGTAATCCTGGGAGATCCCCAGCCATTATCTGGAGGCTGTATCAATATAAAGACACTCCGTGAATGAATTACGAACAAAAGCAGAAAGATTATATTGTGCAAAACAATTCAAACAGTTTTAAATCTTTGTTAAAGTTCAACAAACCCTTACATATTCTTAAAGAGCTAGGGTCAAAAAGTACTTGATACAAAGGGAAAACTCAAGTAAAGTCCACAAATCCTTTGTG
>NW_015173132.1:399159-455679 GCF_001447785.1 Gekko japonicus
AGAAGTTTGTCTTTATACAAAGGAATTGTGGACTTTACTTGAGTTTTCCCTTTGTATCAAGTACTTTTTGATCCTAGCTCTTTAAAAATATATATAAGGGTTTGTTGAACTTTAACAAAGATTTAAAACGGTTTGAATTGTTTTGCACAATATAATCTTTCTGCTTTAGTTCGTAATTCATTCATGGGCCCTGGTCACACGGAGCATTAGGCATGCTAGAGAGATGGAAGATAGGCGGATTTTCCGGGCGCGATCTCACTGCCACATCTGGGAAGCATAGAGCTCCCATGGCTCACCTGAGGCTTCACTCCAAAGATGCGCTGTAAAAAACTAGTACCTCCAAGGTATTAGTTTCCGGAAACCGCGGGGCAAGGGTGGGCGTCAGATCACGTTTCCAGTGTTAGCTTGTGGCATCCGGCGCCCGCCCATGTCCCGTCGCGAAAAGGTTTTTTTTGTCAAGTCTCCACGGGTACGCACAAGCACCCAACGGCGCATGTGAACACTTGGGTTAAAAAAAACAACACAACCCCCGCGGCGCCGCGTCTTTGCCGCGCCACAGGAGTGAGGTATGATCGGCACCTCCCCCCAACCACAGGACCGTCGGGCGGGATGTTTGATCCGACTGCCGCGCGGTAGTTCCCTCCGGGGCAAACAGCCACGCCTCCCCCCCTGCGATATCCGGCCCGTGTGACCGGGGCCATGGAGTGTCTTTATACTGATACAATCTCCTCCCATGAGCTCTCACTTTGATAGATAATTATCTGGAGGCTGGCAACCCTAAATCTAGCATGGATATCAGAGTCCAGGCCACTATTAAGTGCAGAAGTGCTGGTTGGTCAGGCAGGCTACTCAGGCCGGAGTTCAGATAGCCATGTGTGTGAGCATGAAAACAGGCAGAGGCACAATGGGTTAGCAGGGCCTAGCAGGAGCAAGACCAGGGCTGCCAAATGCCCCCGTGGGGCGGATTTACCCCCGCTTTCGAGCCCCGCTTTCCGCTCCCGCGGAATCGGGACCCAGGGGAAACCCCACCCCCGCATGCGCGTCACCCGGAAGTGACGTCGCACGCAGGGGGCGGGGCCACGCCATTTGAGGGGAAAACCGCGTGCGCGTGTTCCAGACACCAGCCGGGAGCCCCCTGCTCCCGGCCAAAACATATTTGGCAACCCTAGGGCCACGTCACATCAGGAGTCATGAAGAACAGACCAGAGTTTGAGTGTTACCAGGGTCAAGGACTTCAAAGGCCAAGGCAAAGTCAAACAATATGGTCAAATTCAGGTAGAGATCAAGCTCCAGTGGAGCTCTCGCGCTACCAATTATTTAATCAGCCCAAAGGCCAAAACTGACCTCATCTGCTTCTCCAGACAGTATGTAGTTCCCTGGCCAGCCGTCTTAAAAAGGTGGTGCTGTGGAACATCTCCGTATGCAGGCAGCTTTGATAGCTCAGTGAAAAAGGCCTTGGGCTCAAACTGAGGGCTGTGGGTTCAAGTCCCACTGTGCCCTATCCATCTCCTCTGAAAGGGAACACAGCAAATCCACCACCCAAAGATTATGAAACACATTACGAATTACGGATGTTGTTTGATCATCCGTAACCAATGGTGGATCTCGAAACTTGCCCAGACAGCAAAACTTCTCTTTAAGGAGGGGGGCAATATCCTATCCAGTACTGATCAAGTAAACATCCACAATGTGATACATCATTAATCAACAGCATCCCCATATTATATGGTTTGAGCAGGGGTCATTTCCTGCAGCCTTGACCACACACCCCCACACCCCTCACCGTGTGTGCTCCCGTACCCTCTCCCACCCTGAGCAGCCTCCTGCCTTCCCTCTCTTGCGCCCTGGATGGGCCAGTTCCAGCCCCCGGGGCCGCATGTTTGACACTCCTGCATTAAGGTGTCACTTGCATTAGCTGAAAAGGAGAAGAGCTGTGTCTCATGAGCATATTGATGGCTCCCTAATCCAGAACTCTGGACAAGCTTCCTCACTGCCTCACTGCCTTCTCGCAGACGTCAAATACGAAGGAGGGGAGAATGTGTCCCCATGGATCCTATGAACAGCAAGCAGCTCTTCAGCGCCCTGTTCTGCCTTGTGGCAAAATTAGTTCCATTTGGAAATGTCAACAGCACCAAGGCATCACCAGGTCCTCCAGACCTCCCAACACAATCATGGCCTAAATCCAACCCCCTGAAATATTGTATTGCATAGGGATGCCAGCCTCCAGGTGGGACCTGGGGATCCCCCAGAATTACAGTTCATCTCCAGACTACAGAGATCTGGAGAGAATGGATGCTTTGGAGGGTAGACTCTATGGCATTGGACCATGCTGAGGTACCTGTCCTCCCCAGGCTCCATCCCCCAAATCTCCAGGAATTTCCCAATGTGGATCCCTATGCCTCTCATCCCCCACTGGTGGCCAGAGGGGACGTGGGAACTCCATGCATCGGTTACTGGATACTTTCCCCACTCTTATCCTAAAGGGGAAAAAAAATCATCTCAACAGTTAATTCCTTACCAAATGTATTTCTTGCCTTTGAGAGGGGTTTACTCTGCTACAAAATAAATTCAAATGCAGAGCTAAATCCTGGCTGGAATAAAAAAAACTGACTTGTGCGGACGGAGGATGAGATTGCACGTACCTTTTCTTCAGGAAATCAAAGTTTCACACCTTGGCAGAAGCCAATTATGAATGATCGCAGCAAGTCTGGCAAGTTTAGCCGGAGCCCATCTGCTGTTGTTAATGAGGGAAGGCACGGGAGGACTCCTGGGATACAGGACGTCCTCTGTCGGACCCTAAGTGGCTTGGAAAGACACAGACTTCACAGAAGGAGAGTTATCTGCATCTTTCTGATATAAAACCTCGTGTGCAGAAGGAAGTCCTGGAATCAGTTAGCCGAATCCAGGAGTCCCGCAGTGAACGAGACACGTGAACAGCCCTTCTTAAGTGATATTAACACACTCAGGGCCGGCTCACTCACTAGGCGAACTAGGCGATCGCCTAGAGCGGGACGACCCTTAGGGGCGCCAAACTGAACCCGGCCCCATACTCTGGACGTTTCTTGATTATTTGTGTTTTTAATTCTTCCTAAAATGCATTAATTTTTGAAAATTGGTGGGCGCACGGGGGGGGGGGGGCACGCCAAAAGGGATCCTCGCCTAGGGTGCAAAATTGTGACTAGCACCCTTCATGTAAACCGCCCAGAGACCCCTACAGGGGTTAGGGCGGTATATCAAGTTGAATGAATGAATGAATAAATAAATAAATAAAAATAAGCTGGGGCCGGCCCTGATCACACTGCCTTAGACACGAGTCCTACAGAGTATGCATGTTGTTGTAAGAGAGCATGTGCTGTTACAAGACTGCCTCCATCTTGTCCCTGTTTATGATGCTGTGACTTGTCCCCCCCCCCCCTGCTGGGCAGTAAACCTGGGCAGGAATCTCCGGCTGGCACAGAACAAAAGACAGAGAGACTGACCGAAACGGAGAAGCGGGATCCCATCGAAGGCTGCCAGCTCTGGATTGGGAAATACCTGGAGATTTTGTGGGTGGAGCCTGAGGCGGGGGGGGGTGGGGGGGGGGGGGGACTTCAGTGGGGGACAATGCCATAGAGTCCACCTTCCAAAGCGGCCATTTCCTCCAGGTGGACTGATCTCCGCCGTCCGGAGGTCAGCTGTAGTAGTGGGAGATCTCTGGTCACCACCTGGAGGTTGGGAGCCCCAGCCACATATGATTCAGTCCTGCTAGCCTAGCCGGGGGTGGGAATAGGCAGCTGGCCCAGGGGACGATCCCGGAGAAAGAGGCCTGATCCGTAAAGTACATTTTGATTGTTAGTCCAGAACCCTCCCCAGATTCCCATCTCTTAGGCCTTTTGCCACGACACATCCTGTCCTTATTCGCAGCTAGGGTTGCCAACCCCCAGGAGGTGGCTGGGGAGCTCCTGGGACTGCAACTGATCTCCAGCTGAAATCGTATCCCACTGAAGTTCCTCTTCTCAGGCTCTACCCCCACAATCTCCAGTTACTTCCAATGCTCCCTCTAAGCTGTGGGGTCTCGTGAGCAAAAATTCTACTTTGTGAGCGACTGGCATTAAAGTTGTGAGCGAGCCATTTGGCTACTGCAGGAGTTAGTTTGCTCTGGAGCCGTCCTTCCTGAGCGAAGACAAAAAAAAGCATGAGCCGGAGGCTAAAAAACTGTGGGCTAGCTCACACTAACTCAGCTTAGAGGGAACACGGGTTACTTCCCAGCCCAGCCCTGGTGGCAACCCTGAGTAGCCTTCCTCTGGATCTATATTCAGAGCTCAGTCAGCTCCCTCTGTTCTGTTTGCTTTCAGATTGCACCCAGATCTGTGTCTGCCCATCTCCAATTCCTCCTTCCCTCCTACAGCCATACCAATTGCTCCCAGTTTAAGCATGTGAACCAACTAAGGATGCCAGCCTCCAGAGATGATTTCCTCTGGAGAAAATGGATGGTTTGGAGGATGGACTCTATTGCATTGAGCTGCACTGAGGTCCCTGTCCTCCCCAGGCTCCATCTCCAAATCTCCAGGAGTTTCCCAACCTGGATCTGGCAGTTAGGATTCTGAGGTTCTGGCAGGAGGATCCAAAGATATAGACAGTTCAAATGAGACCCTTAGTTATATCCAATCACGCTTCACAAACGTCCTGCCTAGCTTTCGTGCTCTCTACTACCACCCACCCCCCCGGAATATATGGTTTCTTTATCTATGGTAGCGAAGTAGGCACAGTTTGGCTTCAAGATCATCTCTGTACAAGGGAGGTATCTTCAGAAGAGTTACATTGGCCTACGATAGAGCAGTTCACACACTCGGTCACTCACACACCCTCAGGAATTTCCTTCCCCTCACAAATCATGGCAAACTAGACCAAGTCTGACAGTTTGTTAGCATGATAACATGTGAAGCCATATGGACCTTTTCTGCTTCAAAATAGTTGTAGGTCCCTCCAGGTCTTTGTACGTAGCCTTTTCTGCCACCGTACATGGTCATGGGTTGTTTCCTACCACATTGCTCAGTGAATTGTGGCGCATGCTGCTGACGCAAGAGGCTCTTGCATAGGCTTGCCGATTGTTTCCCCCAGGCGAGAATTTGCCCACCATTGTGCTCACCCAACCACAACCACTGATGGTTGTGGTGGGAGAAAAGGGAGAGGGAGATGGCATCCAACTCCAGAAGTGACATCACATGTGGACAATGCTCTAAATTTCTATGGTTTTTACCACAGAGCTATGGGGAGGGGTCCTAGAGTGTCAACCAGGAGTGATGTCACTTCTGAGACTGGAAGCAACCCCATCCCAAAAATCTCATAGGGGTTGCAGGTGAAGGCCTGGAAACCCTATTCTTGCATTAGAGGAAGACTTCTTGTGTCAGAAGAAAGAACCACCAGTAGCTAAGCACAGTGGTTGGAGACAGCCACGTTAAATTACTACAAAAGCAATATTTTACCCATGTGTCAACAGGTCCAAATTCAAACACCAGCTTCTTGCAAAGTAAATCAGGAATAAACTACTGACATTTTGTGGCTGTGCCCGGGAAATGGCTTCTTGAAACTGAACATTAAAAGGAACGGAGACAGAATATAATCCTGGCTAGACTCCCATTCCTTTCACTAGAGCCAGAATCCCATAGGAATAGCAAGTGTTGCTGAAGTAACACCAAAGTTCTCATAGCTGTGTAAGGGGTGGGGTGGGGAGTAGAAATATACTCTCATTCACTTCTCCAAATCCCAAGATGGGAATAAAAATCAGGACGGGAGGGAAGGCAAATTTCTCATTGGCATGCACAGAACACAACACTTGCATTTAATTTTGCAATAATTGGCTACTTCAGTTGATTTGAAGTTGCTGGGAGTCTCTTGATAAGAACAGAAATGCCACATCTTGGTATGGCAGATTTATTTCCTGCTGCTTCGAGTGTTTATTTTGCCATGGCCGGATGCCTTCCTAATTTCTAAAGAAGCGCATCAAGCCAAGGGGAGGATAAATGAATAATCAGGGCTACGCTCCTAGGCAGACATATTAGTCTGTTACGACGAGAATCGTAAAAGAGTCCTGGGGTGACTTAAAAAGGTAAAGGTTCCCTTGCTCGAAAGCCAGTCGAATCCGACTCTAGGGTTGCGGTGCTCATCTCCGTTTCAAAGCCGAAGAGCCAGCGCTGTCCGAAGACGTTTCCGTGGTCATGTGGCCGGCATGACTAAACACCAAGGTGCACGGAATGCTGTTACCTTCCCACCGAAGTGGTACCTATTTATCTACTTGCAATTTCTTGCTTTCGAACTGCTAGGTTGGCAGGAGCTGGAACTAGCAATGGGAGCTCACTCCGTCATGTGGCAGACTCGTGTCTTGAACTGCTGAACTACTGACCTTCCACAGCCTGCAGTTCAGCGTCTTAACCACTTGAGCCACCGCAGCTCCTAAAAGCATTTTACACACACACACACACACACACACACTCCCAGGCCACAGCCCCCTTCATCAGATGAAGGACTAAAAGAATCTGAACTAAAACAAAAGACACCTACATTTATTAATACATTCATTTGAATTTTTAGTCACTCCAAGCACCTGAAGATAGCAATTCTGAGCAAAAGTGCCTCAAAAGAGGTGAAAATGGCTCGAAAAAAGCTAGACACATTCTTCACTGTATGCTCACTAACGCTACAAGGCCCAATAAAACATTGGCCCTCATTGTCTTGCCCAACACATGGGCAGTGACACCATCTCAAGGGTGTTGGAAAAAATAGGTAAAAATACTTAAATACTCAGAGTTTGCAATCGATCTTTGCTTCACTGGAGAGGAGACATTTCTTTCTATGTAAGAAGCTTGATTTCTAAGGGAAGGGTTCACATGGAAAGCTACAAAACAAAAAGACATCTGGAGCTACATTTTCATGTCTTTACAGCTACAAAAACATGGTCACACACAACGGAGTTTCTTCTTCTTCTTGACCCTCTAGGTGTCAAGTGACACGGTAACCAATGATTGCTAGTAAATAGACTTAGATTTTCCCGGGCTATCTTCCCATTGGCTCTGAGCCAAGTTTCCCTTCCGGGTCAGTCTAAACAACAGTACAGAAGGTAAAACAGATTAACCCTATAATGACTGGAATCTAGACCTTGCACCTCACATATTTCCAACAAAGGGATGGTGTTGGGGTCCCCAGAGGCATCACCATTTCCTAGATCGTATCCCATCCTGACAGTCTTGATGGAAAGATGACATCTTTGAAGCTCTCCTTCACCAGCAAAGAGAAATAACACCTGCCTCTTATTTTAGGAGATGATTTAGAAAAGATACACCCTTTGGAATGCAGAAGTGAACTGCTCCTTCGTTTTTTTAATCGGAATGGGGGTGGGACCGGCACCCCAGGAATAAAAAGTCTGACAAATCCTGAATCAGTGTTCCCTCTAAGCTGAGTTAGTGTGAGCTAGCTCACAGTGTTTTAGTCGCCAGCTCACACATTTTTGTCTTATAGCTCAGGAAGGATGGCTCCAGAGCAAACTAATTTATGCAGCAGCCAAATCGCTCGCTCACAACTTTAATGCTGGTAGCTCACACAGTAGAATTTTTGCTCACGGGACTTCACATCTTAGAGCAGTGGTGCCAGAGGTGGCACTCAGAGCCCTCTCTGTGGGCGTGCATGCCATCACCCCAGCCAGGCCCAGACCATCATTAAAGTGTTGAATTCTCTGCCAAATAATTTTAAGTAAATGAAAGCATTTGGGATTGTTTTCCTTACTTTGTTTGGATCATCTTAAGTTAATGTATGAGTTGTTTTTTCTAAAGTAAAACCTCAGTATTCAGGTTAAACTGCCGTGTTGGCACTTTGCGATAAATAAGTGGGTTTTGGGTCGCAGTTTGGGCACTCTAAAAGGTTCGCCATCACTGGCTTAGAGGGAGCATTGATCCTGATCTATGAAATCTGCTTTGTTCCCCAGGAAGATTTTAATAATACTGTAAGTTATGGTTACCATATTTTGAAAAGCAAAAAAGACAACTGACTACTTCAAACAAGAGATCACGACGACAAATCTCATTTTAAATACCCCTATTATTGAAATTGTGATAACTGCTACTCACTAGGAAATTGTGATAACTGCTACTCACTAGGAAGACTCCTAGCCTTCCAACTCCAGTTTTTTTTTAAGAGCTCAAAAGAGGACAGATACAAAAAAAAAGAGGACATGTCCTCTAAAAAAGACTTCTAGTAACCCTGTGTAAGTAGAACAACAATGAACAACAGAAGAACTGCCTTAGAAGATAATTCTCTCTCCCTGAAACTGTCTTGGGTCAGTGCTTCCGCCCTCACGTTTATCTCAGTGGACCACAAGCCCCATTGAAAGTGTGCTGCACCAGCACAACCTGGGGGCTGGGAAAGTTGTCTGTCAGGCCTTGATGGAGCCTAGTCCAGAATCAGCTGGCTTGAAGGAGCCAAGCCGGCTGCCAGTGGCATGCTCAGAGGCAGAAGCCAACCCACCAGAGTTCCGACCAGAGTTGATCCTGGCCGGGGGAGCTCTGACAAAGGGGCAGGAAGAGCAGGCAGCACTGATCTTCTCAGAGGAGGTCAGGTGGGGCAGCCAGCTCTTTAAAGAAGTCCAGGGGGAAGGGCCGCTAGGCCCACCAGTCCAAGGCAAGTGTCTATTGGCCCAGGGGCCCGTCACTCCCCAGGCCTGGGCTGGGGAGGGAGGATTGGCTGAACCCAGGGTTGGCCCTCCTTTAGGGGAACATTTAAAAGGTGTGCCTGGGAGCAGCCAGATCTATTCCCCAGCAGGTGGGAATAGCTAATTGGCAGAGCAGAGTGAGGGAATTGGGTGAAGAGAAACCCTCCCCTTCTGCTTTATTTTGAGGCTCTGCCCTGGGACACTTGCCCAACTAAAGCATCCCTGGAGGGTGAAACAGGACTAAGACCTGACCCGACAGAAACTCTGGTTTGAATTGGTCATAAATGCAGCGGTCGATCATCTGGGTCCCTCTAGTTCTTACACAGTGGCTCAAAAGCAATAATTTCTTCCTTAACTGGTGCCTTGGTATAAATTTCGCACGACTGTTTTATTGAGTCAATAGATAGATATATACATGTTCTGCCTGAACTGCAGATTTAAGATGAATGGGATAATCACCCGTCACAAACCACAAAATAGTTTAAGCCTGCCAGGGCTGCGGATGTAAGAAAACACAGTGAGATAGAAGCTTCTTTTCAACCACTGTGCAGAGAAGAAGAATAAGAAGAAGAGATTGGATTTATACCCTGCCCTTCCCAAAGGAGTCTCAGAGCGGCTTACAAACTCCTTTCCCTTCCCCTCCCCACAACAGACATCCTGTGAGGTAGGTGGGGCTGAGAGAGATCTGACAGAAACTGCTCTTTTTCAAGAACAGCTGTGTCAGAACTATGGCTTGCCCAAGGTCATCCAGCAGGTGCAAGTGGAGGAGTGGGGAATCAAACCCGGTTCTCCCAGATTAGAGTCCGCGCACTTAACCACTACACCAAACTGGCTGAAGAGGAGACATGTGCAACTGAAGAATCCAAAAGAAACTGGCTTCTTCAATTAAAGTGAGCTTACTGTAAGCAAGCTCAAGGCAGTAAACATGGTGTACGGACTGCACACGAACACACACGGAGCTGCCTTATACTGAATCAGACCTTTGGTCCAACAAGGTCAGTGTCGTCTACTCAGACTGCCAGCGGCTCTCTAGGGTCTCAGGCAGAAGTCTTTCACATCACCTCCTACCTGGTCCTTCCAACTGGAGATGCTGGGGATTGAACCTGCGACCTTCTGCATGCAAAGCAGAGGCTCTTTCACTGAGCCATGGCCCCTCCCAATGCAGTCAAAGTCTGGGAGAGACAATTTATTTATCCATTGAAAAGAGTTCTACCCTCCATTCTCCAGCGTTCAAAGCAACTTCCAACGCCATGATAAAAGTCATACCAAAAAAATCAGAATGGCCTAAAGGTAGCAGCATTAAAATTGTTGTTGTTCAGTCGCACAGTCGAGTCCGACTCTTCGCGACCCCATGGACGAACTCTCGCCAGGCCTTCCGGTCTTCCGCCGTCCTCTGAAGTTGGCTCAACTTCATGTTCGTTGCATCGATGACACTGTCTAACCATCTCATCCTTTGCCGTCCCCGTCTTCTTTGACCTTCAATCTTTCCCAGCATCAGGGTCTTCTCCAGAGAGTGCTCCCTTCTCATTTGGTGGCCAAAGTATTTGAGCTTCAGTTTCATTATCTGGCCTTCCAGGGAACAGTCAGGGTTGATTTCTTTGAGGATTGACTGATTTGTTCTTCTTGCAGTCCAAGGGACTCTCAAGAGTCTCCTCCAGCACCATAGTTCAAAAGAATCTATTCTTCGGCGCTCGGCCTTCCTTATAGTCCAACTCTCACAGCCATACATGACTACTGGGAATACCATTGCTTTGACCATGCGGACTTTTGTTGGCAGGGTGATGTCTCTACTTTTTATCATGCTGTTTAGGTTCGCCATCGCTTTCCTCCCAAGGAGCAGGCGTCTTTTAATTTCATGGCTGCAGTCACAGTCTGCGGTGATTTGGGATCCCAGGAACGTGAAGTCTGTCACTACTTCCACGACTTCCCCTTCTATTTGCCAAGGAGTGATGGGGCCGGATGCCATGATCTTAGTTTTTTTGATGTTGAGCTTCAAGCCCACTTTTGCGCTCTCCTCTTTTACCCTGAGCAAGAGGCTCTTTAGGTCCTCTTCTTCCAAAGGCAAGGAGCGACTGCTGCACACTCAGAAGCAGGTCTGATTTTGCAGAGTTGTTGCAGGTGCACCAGTCTGCAGAGGCTTACAACTCCTCTCGTTGACGTCGCTGAAGCCGTAGCCTGGCACTCCTTCTTCGTTCCGGCAAAGTCAGCCTCTCGCGGGCCCTACGTCTGGGGCACTCGGGGGCACTCGGCCTTGGGGAGTCTGGCCTCGGGGTGTCTGCAGCTGGGGTTGCTGGCCCCGGCTCAGGTTTTATCATGCTGTTTAGGTTCGCCAATGGCTTTTTTAGCCATTAGAAATAAGACACCAACTTGAAAAGGCACTATCCAGAAAATGGCAATCATAATAAGTAATTTAGTCAAAGCAACACAGCACAACCAAGTCTTTAGCTGGAGCATAAACTTGGGTGGATGGGTGGGTGGGGGACAGGTGAGCCACAAGAATGCCACAGCCACAACCCTACCACTGGGCCAAAACAGTGACAGTGGCTCTTTACCATGAAAGGTCTGCTGACTTGGCTGGTAGCCACCGAGGCGATAAGCAAGAAGCTGAAGACACGAGCCGGAATCAAGGCCAGTGAGAAAGCCGAAGGTCTGATGGCCATGAAGTCGTTTCAAGAATGCAGGTTTCCAAAGGCAAGGAGCAACTGCTGCACACTCAGAAGCAGGTCTGATTTTGCAGAGTTGTTGCCGCGCTGGAGTGGTCTGTAGAGGCTTACAACTCCTTTCGCTGACGTTGCTGGAGCCGCAGCCATGCACTCCTTCTTTGTTCCGGCAAAGTCAGCCTCTGGCGGGCCCTACGTCTGGGGCACTTGAGGGAACTCGGCCTTGGGGAGTCTGGCCTCGGGGTGTGTGCAGCTGGGGTTGCTAGCCCCGGCTCAGGAATGGTCTCCTTCTGGCTGCACCTCGTGTGCAGCTCCTGGGGACTCTTCCTCCTCAGGTACTGCTGAGGGTTCTTCCTCTGGGCTGTCTCTAGAGGAGGCAGAGTTGTTCCCTGCCTCTTCCTCATCTGAGGAGTCAGCCTCAGCCGAACCCGGACCCACGACAAAAGAGCTCTTTCCAGTTTAAAAGAAATGGGTGGAACTAAATGCAAAACAAGCTTTCCAATCCTGTCCGTGAGATCCTGTCCCTGTCTGCTGATAAGAGATGGGTGTGTGTGTGTATGGTCCCATCAAGTCACAGCTGACTTATGGCTACCCCAGCAAGGGGCTTTTAAGGCAACTGAAAAGCCGAGGTGGTTTGTCGTTGCCTTCCTCTTGAATGGGAGGTCACCAAGAAAGATTTTGCAGGGGAAAGCAACCAATGTTCCCTCTAAGCTGCTGAGTCTTGTGAGCAAAAAATTCTACTTTGTGAGCTGCTGGCATTAAAGTTGTGAGCGAGCCATTTGGCTACTGCCAGGGCTATTTTTGGGCAGGAACGCACAGGAACGGAGTTCCGGCTGGCTCCCAAGTTGGCCACGCCCAGCAGGAACTCATTAGCATAATAGGCCACACCCAATGGCAGAAACTCATTAGGATTGGCTACATTAGGGGTGTGTGGCCTAACATGCAAAGAAGTTCCTGCTACAAAAAAGCCCTGGGCTTTGACAACAAACAAGGTAAACAGAATAAGAAGCAAAAGGTGGGTGTGGCTGGATAACCACACTTCTGGTAACATGGGGGTGCGGCCTAATGTGCTAATGAGCTGTGCTGTCAGGGTTGTGGCCCAATATGCTAATGAGTCCCTGTTGTTGGGCATGGCCTATTATGCTAATGAGTTCCTGTTGGGCTTTTTCTACAAAAAGAGCCCTGGCTACTGCAGAAATTCCTTTGCTCTGGAGCCATCCCTTCCTGAGCCGAGACAAAATTGTGTGAGCCGGAGGCTAAAAACCTGTGAGGTAGATCACCCTAACTCGGCTTAGAGGGAACACTGAAGGCAACGGCAAACCACTTTTGTTTTTTACTTGCCTTGAAAGCCCCTGGAGCAGATGAGAAATACTTATTAGCAAGCCAGGAGGGTAATAAATATCACCGTACTCTTGTTTGAGCTATTCTGAGATCTGAGGAGATCAGGCTATACCATGCTGCTAAGAGTTACCAAGCATGTTTTGTTGCTTCTGATCAGGGGTCCTTTCGTAGAAAAAGAGGTGCAGGAGCTCATTAGCATAACTCATTTGCATATGCCACACCCCCTGACATCAATGGAAGTGTGTCAGAAGGCAACACCCACCGCTCAGGCTCCACTGGACTGTTTTGGATTGCTAGCTTTTTGGGGGGGGGGATGTGCAGATCTGTCCTCGCAGAGGAGGGAGAGCTTGTACCTGAATAAAACTTGGTCTTAAAGGTGCCACTTAACTGTTTTGGACCGGGGGGGCCGGGTGGGGGGTGCTCTGCAGCTTACCTGGCTGCTTCTTGCTCTGACTGAGGGCTGCTGGGAGTGCCCCCTGGGCTCTTTACTGCCGGAGCTCCGCTCCTGTGCGCTCCTGCAGGAAATGACCCCTGCTTCTGATTTAGAATTTCCATCTCAGCCCATCATGAAGGCTTAGAGCAGCTAACAGTAGCTTAAAGCAAACAATTTGTATAAACAGGAATAGAGCAAGCAGGTTAAAACATGAGAAATTTCTACAAAAAAATATTCCTCGACAGAGTTGGGGCCAGTGTTTCCTCTAAGCTGAGTTAGTGTGAGCTAGCTGACAGCTTTTAGCCTCCGGCTCACACATTTTTGTCTTAGCTTCGGAGCAAACTAATTCATGCGGTAGGCAGATCGCTCGCTCACAACTTTAATGCCAGCGGCTCACAAAGTAGAATTTTTGCTCACAAGACTCCACAGCTTAGAGAGAGAGCACTGGTTGGGACAACCCTCTCCTTCTTTTGTGTGGTGGTGGCACATGCAGATGAGCCCCAGAAAACTTGAGGCATGGCCTGAGAAACTGCAGGTTTCTGAGAAGGGATAACTTGACACATGGACATATGAACAGTGCCTTATACTGACTCAGACCTTGGGTCCATGAAGGTCAGTATCGTCCACTCAGATGGGCAGCCGCTTTGCAGGGTCTCAAACAGAAGTCTTTCACATCACCTACTGCCTGATCCTTTCAGCTGGAGATGTCAGGGATTGAACCTAGGACCTTCTGCATGTCAATCAGCTGCTCTACCACTGAGCCACGGTGCAGCTGTTGACCGTCAAAGCAGTTTGCAGCCACCCCTGGTCTGGGAACTGAACATGACAAGCTCACAGCAGCCTCTCTGATAGTTGAATGGTAGCCAAGCTAGGCAGCCTCACAAATACAAGTCTGCTTTAGCAGAGATCAAAATGGAGGTGATGGCAATAGTAACTAAACACAGCCCCATTTTAAGGCAAGGGGACAGGTTTGCCTTAAGTAATTTTCAGTGCTATCCTAAGCACAGCCAGGGCTCTTTTTGTAGAAAAAGCCCAGCAGAAACCAATTAGCATATTAGGCCACACCCCTGACAGTACAGCTCATTAGCATATTAGTCCACACACCCCCTGCCTTCCCTTGGCTTGCCCAGGCACCCCGCTGCTTTGGGGAGCCCAGGTAAGCCGGCCCTTGGACAGGTCGGGGAAGGCACGGGGAGGCCTTCCCTGTGTAGCCAGGCACACAGAGGTTTTGGCTGTAGTGGGCTTGGCCAACTCTGAAGCCAACCAGAACTCTGTTCCTGTGCGTTCCTGCCCCAAAACAGTCCCCCTGGCTATACCCTTCTGAGACCATTTATTTCAAGGGACTTCAAGGGTGTAACTCTGCAGGTCCCTGTTAAGACATGGTGGAGTTATAGTGTTGAATTTTTCAATGAATGCTAATCCAACAATTTCCTTGTTGGATTTTACCTTTGAAGGTCTTTTGTAGGAGAACAGTGTATCATAGTTGTGATACAGGACTCCAAATTCAGGCCTGCAATCCCTGGAAGGATGTATTCATGGTAACTTGCTTTTCCCCATAGCAAATTCATTTCTAGGAACTACTGAATTAAGTAGCAGTCAAGTAAAACAAAAGCATTCTAAAGTCAGAGTCCTCCTTTCCCCTTTTTAAAACTGTGGCTGAGGAGAGGTGTGATGAAGAAATGATTAAATTCTTTGCCTACACTGGGTGACTGTTCCTTTAAAAAATAATCAAGGTATTCTTGCCGCATACTCCATGTAAATGAACACTTTTGTCAGGTTTTGATCTTTCCCCTTTAATTAGCCCGCAATGGATGTGCATGTAAATTGCAAAAGGCACAATTTATTCCTTCCATATGCCAGTTCAGGGGGGCTGAGCTCAAGTGCCCTTGAATTTATTTTCAGGAAATTACTGGAGGATGCTTTCAAAGGTGCAGGGTAGGGGGGGGGGGGGAAGGGAAATAAAAGGGAGTCAGGCTGAAGACAACAGAGAAATGCTACCCTGAGCTTCCATTGTAATGCATCACAGAAATATTGAAAAGCAGTCTTGATAGACTGCGATGGAGATGGCCCTGCCCTTAGTGGTTACAGTGGAAGGCCAGCCCTGCCTTTAGGACAATCCTTTCAATTTATGAGGAGCTGCGGTGGCTCAAGTGGTTGTTGAACTGCAGGCTGTGGAAGGTCGGTAGTTCAGCAGTTCGAGACCCGAGTGTGCCACATGACGGAGTGAGCTCCCATCTCTAGTTCCAGCTCCTGCCAACCTAGCAGTTCGAAAGCAAGTAGATAAATAGATACCACTTCGGTGGGAAGGTAACAGCGTTCCGTGCGCCTTGGTGTTTAGTCATGCCGGCCACATGACCACGGAAATGTCTTTGGACAGCGCTGGCTCTTCAGCTTTGAAATGGAGACAAGCACCGCAACCCTAGAGTCGGATTCGACTGGCTTTCGAGCAAGGGAACCTTTACCTTTACCTTTTTTTCAATTAATGGCTCCGCTCCACAAACTGCGGTCTCATTCGACTGGCATCTTGCAATCAGCACCTTTTAAAATACAAGCAGTATGATCCTGAACACAAACGTCTTTATTAAAAAAAAAAAGTATTATTTGCTGACACTGGAGGGGAAAACTGAATGAAAGGTTGACACCAGTGGTCAGGAACTGGTGCTGGGAGGAGGGGGAAGGGCAGAACTGAAGCTTGGCTCACTTTCTTGAGTTATCTCCTCTGCATCTATTCTGAGAAATCTTTTTGAAAAATTGATTTGGTGCTTTCCCCCCACAGTGAGGTGCGAAGTGGATAGAGTTGTCAGGGTTGGGTCTGGAGATCTCCTGGATCGCTATATGAAGGACATCAGTTCCCCTGGAGAAAATGACTGCTTTGGAGGTGGACTCCATTGCACTGCACTGTGCTGAGGTCCCTCCTTTCCCCTACCTACACCCTGCCCACCCCAGGAGCCTCCCCTGGATTCCCCCAACACTATGGCATGCATTTACATTTACTGATATCCGGCTTTTCTCCCCAGTGAGGACGCAAAATAGCTAGCTTAGACCATTGTTCACCACCTTTCCATTTTCTCACAGCAAGAACCCTGGGAGCCAGGTGAGGCGGGGAGAATGTGACTAGCCCAAGATCACCCGGTGACCTTCTGTGGTAGCGTGGGGATTCGAACCTGGTTCTCCAGACTCTAGTTCAACAAGTTGTCGAAGGCTTTCACAAGCCGGAGTTCATTAGTTGCTGTAGATTTTCCAGGATGTGTGGTTGTGGTCTCGGCATTGTAGAACCTGACGTTTCGCCAGTAACTGTGACTGGCATCCTCAGAGGTATAACACAGAAAGATGGAGTACTCTCTGTGTCAAGGTGAGAAGAAAATGGTAGGCACTGGCAGTAAATTTTATCTACTCCAGAAGGTGGGTAGGGCTGAGTCATTGTCTTGCAGGAGTTCATCTTTCTGTGTTTATACCTCTGAGGATGCCAGTCACAGTTACTGGCGAAACGCCAGGTTCTACAATGCCAAGACCACGGCCACACAACCTGGAAAATCTACAGCAACTAATCTAGTTCAACACTCTAACTACTGCATGACACTGGCTCCCACAAATTCACCTGACTTGCATTCTGCGATGGCGTTGCAAGGCCATCTTAAGGCACTCAAGGTATTGACCCATGGGCAATTATTATACTTGACGTCTACATAAACAGCGGTCTTGTTGTACTTTAAAGACTGACAAGCTTTTTATTCTAGCATAAGCTTTTCTGGTCCAAAGACCATCTTGTCAGATGCATGAAGTTGTGAAAAAGAAGTAAGCAGCGGAGTCATGGGGCCATGAAATGCAGAAATACAGGGAATTATGTAAATTTCAAATGTAATCAACAAAAGTACAGAGACTGGTAAACATCTTAAACTGTTAGAAAATCTGTGAAGACGAATGCCAAAACAGGGATGGCATGGAAACAATGATAAAGAAAAACCTGACTATTTAGATATAGAGGTTACTAAAATGCAAGAAGTACTTTCAACACCCTAAAGTCCAGTATCAATGTATCTAATTCTTAATGTGGCCAGATCTGTGGATACTTAAATCTGGAGACTGGAGCCACAAACAGACAGAACGGATCTTTCTATAAACCTGAGAAAAGCCCTTGGGTCGCAGAGATATCTGAAATGTCACAAATAAATAAGTAAATAAATAAATAAATACAGGGAGGTTAAAAAACCCAAAATGTTAAAAGGAATGCCTGTACCTTAAAAAAAACCAGATGCCCTCAGAGGCTGTTGCTGGGGCTCTAATGGTATGGGCAAGCCTTGGTTTCTGTCAGAAAAAGGCAGGGGGAGGGGTCAGGGCCCTTTCCAGAGCTCTTTTGGCCTTTGAGGGAGGACTCATCAGGGCCAGGCCCGGAAGGAACCACTAGGGCAACTTGCTATCATGCAACTAGCGTGACTCACACAGGTCTGGCTTCTTGCTACTGTTCAACAGCATCCACCCTGTGAAAGCCAGTGTGGAGTAGTAGTTAGAATTTCAGGCTAGGATCTGGGAGACCCAGATTCAAATCTCCATGTTGCCAGAGAAGCTCAATGGGTAATCTTGGGTCAGTCACACATGCCCAGCCTAGCCTTCCTCACAGGGTTCTTGAGAGAATAAAATGGAGGAAAGGAGAACGATTAGGGCTGCCAGGTCCCTCCGGAAGGCAGAGGTCCCCCGCTCAAAAGGTCCCCAATCTACCGGTCTGGAAAAGGCTGGGGGGGGGGAACCCCGCCCCCAATGTGCCCAGTTTGGGCCGACGTGCCTGGCGCAATGACGTCACCCGGAGGTAACGTCATCACGTTGGGTACTTCGCCGGCTGATGCTCTAGCAATCAGCCTGCAAACTCTCATGCAGGGGGGGGGAACCCCGCCCCCAATGTGCCCAGTTTGGGCCGACGTGCCTGGCGCAATGACGTCCCTTCCGGGTGACATCAATGCGGCGCGCGTGCACGTGAATGTCCCGGCCGGGGACCAACTCTCCCCCGCTTTTAACTATACGTCACTTGGCAACCCTAAGAATGTTGTAAGGCGCTTTCAGTCCGCATTGTGGAGAAAGGTGGGGTATAAATGAAGTAAATAAATGATAAATATTGCTGAAGGTGTGGCGGGGGCAGTTAAAAGGTAGACTGGTGGGCAATGTTCCCTCTAAGCTGTGGAATCTTGTGAGCAGAAATTCTACTTTGTGAGCTACTGGCATTAATGTTGTGAGCGAGCAATTTGGCTACTGCATAAATTAGTTTGCTCTGGAGCCATCCTTCCCGAGCGAAGACAAAAATGTGTGAGCCAGAGGCTAAAAAACTGTGAGCTAGCTCACACTAACGCAGCTTAGAGGGAACACTGCTGGTGGGTGGGTGAGTGGTTGGGAAGGAGAGAAGGAAGCTAAGAGGAAATGAGCAAATACTGCGGGGAAAGCAATATGGGGGGAAATTAGGTGCCCTCAGCAAGTACTCACAAGTTCCCAACTGCACAATTGGGCCTGGCCTGGTGGCCAGCACCACACAACTGGCCATAGTTTTCTCAGGTACAGGCTGCCATGGAGAGGGAAAGAAAAAGCATGGAAGCTGTGCAGTAAGGTAGGTTTCCCTTGCTCGAAAGCCAGTCGAATCTGACTCTAGGGGGCGGTGCTCATCTCTGTTTCCAAGCTGAAGAGCCAGCGCTGTCCAAAGACACTTCCATGGTCATGTGGCCAGCATGACTAGATGCGAAGGCGCATGGAACACTGTTACCTTCCCACCGAAGTAGTACCTATTTATCTACTTGCAATTCCTTGCTTTCGAACTGCTAGGTTGGCAGGAGCTGGGGCCAGAGACGGGAGCTCACTCCGTCGTGCAGCACTCGGGTCTCGAACTGCTGAACTACCGACCTTCCGGTCTGCAGCTCAGTGTCTTAACCACTTGAGCCACTGCAGCCCTGTGCAGTAAGGTACCCCACCCTTATCTTCTATCTCCTATAAACTGCAAATATGTTCTATAGTTCCATACATTGTAATTATTTCCATGTGTTCTCTTGGTCTTTCAACCCCTGTCCTCTCTTTCTGCAGGTTAGGGGGGCAGCCAGGTGAAGGCGTCTGTGGCATGTTTAATAATGTATGTGTTTTGAAAAACCTAAACCTTTAATTCTGACAACCTGTCTTGTCCAAGGCTTCCCCCGATCAGGCAAGTGTGACCCTATGCATGTGCCGAAGTCTTAAGTCTGCTGTGGTTGTAAAATTTAAACCATTAATTTCGAACCGCCAGCATGTTACAAAGCTTATCTTAAGCTGCGAAACACAATCTTGTACATGCTTCATGAACGGTAAAGCTAGCAAAATATATTCATGGATTAGAGGATATAGAATGTTGCAGATTTGCTCTGATTGTGTGAATTAACTGAGTGATATCAAGTTGCAAGAGATGTATGGGGACTCCTCACAACAGGGTTTTCAGGGCAAGAGATGAGCAGAGTCGGTTTGCCATTGCTTTCCCCTTGAACAGCAATCCAAGTCTTCCTCGGTGGTCTCCTATCCAAATACGAACATGGCCAACCCTGCTTAGCTACTGAGTACTGTTAAACTTGGACTAATCTGGGCTACAGGCTGCAGTCAAGCCTAAAGCTTCATTTAATTCATTTTAACACTATGCATCTTGACTCATAAAGGTAGGACTTATTCACTCCCCCATTCTCTTTGCCGACCTTATCTCATCATGGTACAGGACTCCAAGGTCCATCTGCCCGCCTCTCTATGTTCTCCACACAGCTGCCTCAGAGATATAAAGACCCAACTGCCTACACCACCCAAACCCAAACAAAACATGTGAGAATGAATCATATGACTTGCTAACTTCAAAAATACGGGGCGTCCCTTTTCTTTTCACATGCGACAGAAATAATGTGTTTGTCACATCTTTTTCACAGTTATCTTGAATATCATCCAAACATGCGTAATGTCTCTCTTACAGGTGAATATCTCTTTAGAACTATGTTTTCTATAGAAGAGATTTCTAAAGAAATATTTGCCTGAAAGAGAACCGTCTAGGAAGCGTTTTAGTAAAGTGTTATTACCAGGAGAAAAGTGGAGAAGAGGTTTGATTAAAATCAAGCGCACCTTTACCCAGTGCTACCAGTGGCACAGAATAACAGCTTTCAGGATGCACTCCAAGAATGCAAAGAGAAGGCATAGCCTTGCTCCATGTTCATTCAGCTGTGAAACGACTAAGTACGAGCACTGCTTTAAATTAAAATTGTTCTTTCCCATTCCATCTTCAACTTCTTCTTTTCGAGGCCAGTATGCTGAGCTCTACCAAGGATAAACTCCAGAACCTGAACAGTAAACTTCCAACATAATCTGTGATACAACTTTGGGGTATGTAAAGTTATCTAGTACAATGTACCTCTGAGTGTAGGCAGAATACAATAAATATAAAGCCCGTGGCTACACCTGCCCCTCTCTGCCACCACCTCCTTCTAGAAATCCTTTTTTGCGCACCCAGTGAAGTTTATAATTACATAGTCTGCACTCCATTTTAATGCAGAATGATCATCTTCTCTCTCCTTTCCCTTTTTTGGTAACCTAGATAATGAAGAGTTCTGAGGAACTCAAAAAACATGTTCACCAGATTGCGACCTTTTAACTGGCCCCATTAGAGGGACGTGAGATGTGCAAGTTACCCATTAATGTGTTGGAATATGCAAGGTCTATGGTGGAGCCTTGTGGGGCACCCTCTCATCATCATGGTTGCCCTCTTCTGGACACGCTCGAGCTTGTGACCTTTTGTGACTACCTTCAAATCTTAAGAGCAACAATGACAACAATAAATATGCAGGAGTGGGAATGGATTTGGGAGAAGAAGAAGAGATTGGATTTATACCCCGCCCTTCACTACCCAAAGGTGCCTCAGAGCGGCTTACAAACTCCTTTCCCTTCCTCTCCCCACAACAGACACCCTGTGAGGTAGGTGGGGCTGAGAGAACTCTTGACAGAAACTGCTCTTTTTCAAGAACAGCTGTGCCAGAGTTATGGCTTGCCCAAGGTCATCCAGCCAGGTGCAAGTGAAGGAGTGGAGAATCAAACCCGGTTCTCCCAGATTAGAGTCCGCGCACTTAACCACTTCACCAAACACATCCAGGAATATAATCAATGTGGATATGAAAGAAGACTGTTCTAAATTATATCTGAGATGGTGTCTAACACCATTATGATTGAAGCATATTGATAATTTAAGTAAGGCAGATTGTCAGACTCCAAATGAGGGCCTGCTGAGTAGGTTTTGGAGCTGTTCAACAATTAAGTTACTTTGAAAATGAATTCAGATGGTATTTAAGGAAAGGATTGGTTAGGAAATGCCAACAGAACCCAAGGTATTTTTATTGGGATTTTAAAGAAATGTGTTGGGAGGGATGATGGAGAACTAATTAAAAAGTGGATTACAATTGCTAGAATGTGCATAGCAAATGCATGGAAGTCAGAAACTAATTAGGGGCTGGTATTAGAAGTTATGGTTGGTAATGTTGTTGATCCAGTCAAGTTACTATAAAAGGGAAGTAGATAGGCCTCTGTCAAACAAATTTGTGACAAATTGGGCTTTCCTCATTGAATACTCGAACTTGAGCTTCTCAGATTGTCTGTTTTTCACTTATATGATGATGAGGATTAAAAAATGAGTTAAAAACCATACAGGAGAGCCATGAACCATGTACAGACCTTCCAGTGTCATTTTTTATGTTAGTTCTTGGGAGATCAAGTGAATGGGTGAGAATTCAGCGAACTCAAAACACATATTTTTATAAAGTCATAATGATATAATAATATTCAATTGCTGATTTTAAATAATAAAAAAACAGTGGTGCATGGGGTAATGACGGCTATTGTCAAGAGGCTGAAGTCAAGAAATGTGGAGAAACCTGTCAAATGGAAGGCCCGTCATCACTGGCTGTACTGGAAGTTGCAGTAGCAACATGGAAATTGCACCAGCCCGTCCCCGTGTAGATAATGTCTGAGAAAACGAACAGCGAATGAATGGTTTCTAACTCTCCTTTACCTGATAAACATTAGGATTCCACAAAGGCTGAGCTTGATCTGGAAATGTGTTTATTAAACTCTGAAAAAAAGAGTCCATGTCAAAGTATACAATGCTACCTGTTGAAGGCAGTAATTCTGATAGTCTGACGGATGCGACTTTGCTAGGAAAAAACAACATTTACAGATATGGGGGGAAATAAAGGGCTTTTGTTTCATCTTGCCATGCAAGACAGGTTCCAAAGTCACCACAAATTATAAGGTATAGCAGGACGTTGTGATTGTACCAACACTCCCATTTTTATTGGGGGGGAAAATCCAATTTCTTCTTTCCTCCACTCCCCACAGATGGGGTATATATCACAACTGCCTGTTCATAGTCTCTTTCTGCACAATACTTTGTTAAAATATGTACTGCAACAATCTCCGCTCTTGACATTTCAAACAGCTCTTGCTTTCTGCAAGTGGAAGGAAAAGGAAAAAAAGATACATCTAACATGTTAAAATGATGCCCCCCAAAAACAGCTTGGCAGAAATGACAGCCAAATTGTAGCTTGGCATTCAAAACAGCTGCTATGTTCAAGCGAAAAAAATTCTAAGGCTACAGCAGACTCTGGAGGATAAAAGATAGGGGGATGGATCCAACCAGTTTTTTTGTTGGTGAAAAACAAGAGAGGGGTCCTCTTTGGACCCCCACCCTCCAAAAGGCCATGTTGAGAATTAGGGGATCTGCGTGTACAAAACCCATGCAGGATGGGGGTTGCAGTGTGCAGGAGAATTGGGGCAAATTTGTCAGAACTGACAGATTGAAAAAACATACCTGCTTTATACCACTTTCGGAATTCCAATGGAAAATACCCAGTTGCAATTCTCTAAGGTGACAATGTGACCAGAAAGAATATCGCCGGGAAATTGAGGAAGCTCGGTTCTGCCTCATTTTTAAGGCAGCAGGAGTGAAAAGAACTACCCTGTCAATTACATAGTGATTAGCACTTCCCAGGAAGAAAGACTGTCTCCCCTGGGCTAATTCCACACCAAGCTGGACATATCTTTAGACCCGTAATTACCAAATGGAGTGCTAAGGCTACTACTGCGTTTGCAAGAGGATTGCCACTGTGATGCGAAAAGGAAAAAAACACACGATAGGTTCCTTTGAGCCTCAAGTACCCCCTATATGCACCCAGAACATAGGTTACCCGCAGCATCTCTGCATGATGTATGACCTTCCCTCCTCCTATTCAGCTGGCAGGGGAAGCCCCGCCCCCAACACCCACAGCCACCCCTCTCCCTTCTCTCTTGAGAGAGAGAGGGGTGGCTGCCTTTTAATTTAAGTGCGTGGTGCCTTTAAGTGCGTGGAACCCGTGTTTCCTCCCAAGCCCGATCTCTGCTTGAGATCAGGCTTGCAGGGAAATGCCAGCTTCGTGCACTTAAAAGGGAAATGCGGCCTTTTGCTCTTAAAGGGGAAACGCCAGCTCCTGCACTTAAAAGGGAAACGCCGGCTCCTGCACTTAAAAGGGAAATGCCAGCTCCTGCACTTAAAAGGGAAATGCCAGCTCCTGCACTTAAAAGGGAAACGCCGGCTCCTGCACTTAAAAGGGAAATGCCGGATCCTGCACTTAAAAGGGAAACGCCGGCTCCTGCACTTAAAAGGGAAATGCCGGATCCTGCACTTAAAAGGGGTGTGTGGGCGGGGGGGTGGGGGCGGTGGACGTCCCCAACGTGACATCATCACATCGGGGATGCCCCACCCCCTCCAGGAACACCCCCAAAGTCCCCCGCTGGGGTTGGAAGATGGACTTGGCAACCCTAGGGGGGAGACAAGACTTAGCTATTGAAATTTTGAGAAACATTTTGTTGGATCCAGCCAACTTTTTCACTCAGTCTCACTCAATTCCCCTCTCTACTGCAGCCTCCATCCTATGTGGCTTTTGGACAAGCAAAACCCCAAATCAGAGGAAACCCCTCCTTCCTTTTTCACTGTGGGTTCCCAATTGTGGTGTTTGTGGATGCGATGGTGCCTGCCGACACCTTTTCTGGCACTCACTAAGTTTTTAAGGAAGTGGGTGGGGACAAGTAGGGCTTTTGCCAAGCAAGGCTTCTTATTGGCTACTGGAGATTTGATTGGCAGTGCAGATTTTTTAAAAAAGTCTTGCTTTGGCAGCAGCTGTCACCACACCACACTGTGTAACTGAAGCTAAGTTGCAGCAATAATTTTGCGCCTGGCTCTGCCTCCTGTGGCAGCCATTTTGTGGCAGCCATTTTGTTGCTGTGCCCACCATGCCATGTCAGAATTCCAAATGTGCCCACAGGCTCAAAAGGGTTGGGGACCCCTGCCTTAAACAAATTCAACTGTATTCCTCAGGACCGCAAGGAGATCAAATCAGTCAATCCTAAAGGAAATCAACCCTGACTGTTCCCTGGAAGGCCAGATAATGAAACTGAAGCTCAAATACTTTGGCCACCAAATGAGCAGGGAGCACTCACTGGAGAAGATCCTGACGCTGGGGAAAATTGAAGGTCAAAGAAGAAGGGGACGGCAAAGGATGAGATGGTTAGACAGTGTTATCGATGGAGTAAACATGAAATTCAGCAAACTCCAGAGCATGACGGAAGACAGGAGGGCCTGGCATGATGTGGTTCATGGGGTCACGGTTGGACTCGACTGTGCGACTGAACAACAACAACTGTGATGGAAATCATCTGCTAACACTAGTTCTGCATCAACACCCATTCTGTGGGATAGATTAGGTTGCAATAGAGCGACTAATCCAATGTCACCCAGTTTATTTCCAAGGAAGGGTAGTTATTTGAACCTGGGCCTTCCAAATCTTAGTCACACACTCTAACCACTATACAGCACAGTTTGTTCTCTTTAGATTTTCCTTACGTTCCTAAAATATGTTCATATGCTGGTTCACACCAATTAGGAATCTTTTTCTCTGTTCTAATCAATAGCAAAATGGGTTTTTTTTTAATAGCACAGTAACAAACTGGTTCAGTAACATGAAGAATGTTGTAAAAGTGTGAGGGTATGAATGTGCGTGCAGGGGGAGAATTTGAATTTGTACATCTACATCCTTGGATCTTTGTGAGGGTCAGTCATACGGGTATGTTCAGAAAGGTCTCTGGCTTGATATGTTGATTGCAAAATCCCCAGGCGGTCCCTTCTCTGTTGTGAAGGTTTGGTGTGAATTAATAGAACAGCCGGTTGATATAATTCCCAGGCTCTGAAGGTCATGGGAAGGTCAACGTAACGGGTTGAGAACGGATTCTTTTTTCCTTCTCCAGGTATATTCCTTTGTGCTCTTTGTTTCCCGAGAGGATGGTAAGTTTCAGGGGCAGCCTTTTTACAAAGCTACTATCCTCAAGAGAAGAGCGTAGTAGAGATTTAGACTGCTTCTGTACTGCCCATTAATTTTCAGTACACGTATATGAGTTAAGCAGGGGAAGATGGCAGGCATACAGATCTAGGGCCCTTTCACTTGAAGACGTCATCCCATTTCGAATTAGTTTCCGTCTTGAATATTGTAAAAGGAGCGAGGGACTCTTTCACAGGGGGCCCTTCCAGACTGCGTGCACAGTGCAATTAGATCTTTTTTAAAATTTCAGATGCCTGTGCTCCACTGTTTCTTGTTCCCCTTTCTCAGTTGTGCCCTTATATCGATATATCGTTACGTTGAAAAACTTCTTCAGTTTTTAAAACAAACACAGAAACGGGGAGGGAGAAATTAAGTGGCTCATTGTGAAGTGCTGCAAGCAGTTCAGATGGTATCTTCCACAACTCAGAAACACAACCACACAACGAAACCTGAAGAAAAGCAATTTCACAAAAAAAGGGATCGGACTTTCATGAGAGATGAGCCAATAATGCTTGTCATTTAAGACATCTGAAATGAAAGGGGGGGGGGAATTGTCCTCAGAACTGGCGAAGGTTTAAATAGGGTTACCAACCTTTGGGAGGCACCTGAAGGTCTGCTGCTATTCAGGGGTCATTTCTTAGAAAAAGAGGTACAGGATCTCATTAGCATAACTCATTAGCATAACTCATTTGCATATGTCACACCCCATGACAAAGGGCAGGCGTGCAAATATGCCTGCGTTCCTTTCCCGATCTTCTCCAGGTGCCCCGCAGGGACATCCAGATGGGGAAGGGGGAAAAGGCATTTAAACCCCCCCAACTTCCCTGAGTTTCTCTGCAAAAGCGGAGAGGCTCAGGAAAAAAGGGGGCATGTCTGCCTGCCTGCCCTTCCCCAGCCAACCCGCCACGGCGGGCTGATTGGGGAAGCAAAGGACAGGCATGCAAGCATGCCTGGGTTCCCTACTCCTGGGCTCGTTACTCCCGGAACACCGTTCCTGCTCGCTCCCCCTCGAAATGACCCCTACTGCTATTACAATTGATCTTCAGGCAACCAAGATCAGTTCACACACTTGCTGGCCTTGTGAGAGTCTGAGGGCCTACCTACGTGAGATGTGATGCAGCCCCTGACCAATGTTCCCTCTAAGCTGTGGTGTCTTGTGAGCAAAAATCCTACTCTGTGAGCTTCTGGCATTAAAGTTGTGAGCGAGCGATTTGGCTACTCTATAAATTAATTTGCTCTGGAGCCCTCCTTCCTGATCTGAGACAAAAATGTGTGAGCCAGAGGCTAAAAACCTGTGAGCTAGCTCACACTAACTCAGCTTAGAGGGAACACTGCCCCTGACCCGAGTCACAGTCAAATGTACCACTGGAGGAATCGCCGTAGAAAGCATTCCATCACTCGATGCGGCCTGGGAACACCTCAAGTGGAAACAGCTGCTGGGGGTCTCGTCAGACTCCAACTGTCCTCAGTCACAGGAACCCAGGACTAAATAGCAAACAGGGCCTTGCCCACGGACATTTCCACTAGGGAAAACACTGTGGGAGGGAAGGTAGAAGCCTGCCCTCCACTCTCACAGTGCTCCCAAGAAGCACTGAGCTTTCTAAGGCATTGCCCCTACATGTGACTGTGACTCAGCTTGCTTCTTATGTCTCGGGTAACTAGGCCCTGAGGAGCATGTCGGGCCACAGGCAGGCTTGAGACCAGATTATGCTCACACCAAGGCACCCATAAGCGTATGAGTGAGGGCCTGCATATGTAGGCAAGGTTTTACAAGCGCCGGTGATTACGACGACCATGTATGACCCCCAAAGTGTTGAGGCCAGTTCATGCCTTCATGGGAATGTGGCCCACGTATGAGCTTTGCACACCCCCAAGGCATTTGCGTGCAAAGCAGCCTTCGGGATTGAATCATTTTCTATTTCCCATAAAATATTTCTGACATTTTATTTGGGCTGTTAAAATGCGTTAGACACAAAATGAAATCGTGCCGAAATCGTGCCATCTCTTAATTCTTTAGGCCCCTTGATCTTCACTTTCCTCTCTCCCTATAGTTTGTTTTATGACATGAACCTCAAAGATGGTCTCTGTTCTTTCAACTAGCTATCCAGGACAACATTTTATTTATTTACTTTGTAATGTATTCAATAAGCTGCCATTGAATGCATAATGTGTTATGAAAACATCTAATTGAAAGGCTACGTTAAGCTTCGTCCTGGGCTAGGATCCAAATACATCCAATCACATTGCTAGCCCAGGAAGCACCTAACCAATCACCATCAACAAGCTCCCTGAGCGGGAACGTCCGTGATTGGTCCTTACGCATGCAACCTCATTGGTTGGTAAATGTACAGTAGGCATGGCTACATTAGCCGGGAGAGTTTAAAAGCAGGACAGCTGCAATGTAAAAGCTGTTCTGGCTATCAGATGTTGATCCGTGTTGGAGTTGTGTTGGAGTTGTGGAATAAAGCTGAATCTTTGCTGAATCACTCTCCGACTACTTTGTTAAGCGAGCGACTTAACATACTTATTAAAGCATTTATACCCTGCTTTTTCCTTGTGGTTCAAGGCAGCTCTGATTGTACCAGGCTGATGCTATTTTAAATTGACGCCCCTGGAGAATTAATGCAGTTGAATCAACTTAAAACAGTTGTATCTGAAATAAATTGGCAGCTGATATCACACAATACAGGTGCAAGAGTTTTTCTTCTGCTGTGCTTATTGGGGAAAAATAATCAAGACATCCTTACTGCGTAACTTCATAAATAACCATTAGTAGGGATAATTACCACTTAGTTCCCCCCCCATTTGTACAATGGTTTTTCTCTAGCATCACTGAAGAAAGCTCTTCCAATTGTCTTTTCAAAACAACAGCCTCCAGAGACATTTAGACCATCTCCGCATTCACATAATCTTTCATACGCTTTGCAAAGCATCTCAAATCCTTTACGCCAGGCAGTAAAACAAACAAAACTGCTCTCTATTTTTTCCCTCCCTGGCTGTGTACAGTGACTCATGCGAACTTATTCAGAACCGGAGTGGGTATGAAAGGAACAGGAATCTATAATTTAGAAACCATGAGAACACTCTCGATCGCACTCTGGGGAGAAAGGAAATAGGAAACAGCAGGTGGAAGGGAAGGCGGGTGGTGCTTCTTGCCACCTGCGCACTGGAATGAAATGTCTCCACAGTCCCACACAAGGCTTGAACATCGATGAGCAACCATGCTCTCACTGGGAAAGGAACATCCCTTTGGATAACAAGAGATCCTGCATCCTCACAAGAGTCAAATACGAGTAATAGACCTTGGCATACAAGGTGTCTAGATTAGGAGTTCACGGCTTCACAGGGAATAGTCGCCACACATGGTTGTTGGCGCATGTTTGTCACTAGGGTAATTGTAGTGGCACGGTTGCGGCGAACCATCTCAGACCCCCATGCCCACTGCCTTCCCACACCCTGCAAACCGAATACAGCCGACGCCGAAGACCACCGGAAGGAGAAGAAGAGGAGCCAAAAACCGAAAGCCGAGTCGACAAGAAGCCGAACCGGGGAAAAAGAACAGCAAGTCCCTTCACTGGGTGCCGGTAGGGCAGTCCCCACCCCTGACTATGTGGCCATAGAGTAACTGTAAGCCGCTCAGAGACCCCTTGGGGGGTTCGAGCGGGATACAAGCTGAAAGCATAAGTATAAATAATAAATATATCTCAAATTTCATATGCAAACCAATTACGTGCTTTACATAGCTAGGGCCCCTGTCACACGGGCAGGAAACTGCAGAGGAGAAGTGTGGCTGTTTGCCCCGGGGCAAACTAACATGCAGTAAAGCGATCAGACCTACTGTGGAGGTTCTGTGGAGGTACTGTGGAGGTTCCATGGCAAGGGAGAGGTGCCGATCACAACACACGCCTGCCCGCAATGAAGAAGCGCGCGGCGCGGCGAACTGGTTTTCTTTTTTTGTGTACACTATGAATGCGCATGCTCCGTTGGGTGCGTGTGCGCATCCACGGAGACGTGGGGGAAAAAAAACCCTTTTCCGCAAGGGGACATGGGCGGGCACCGGATACCACCGGAAACGCGATCAGACGCCCGCCCTTGCCCCGCAGTTTCTAGAAACTAGTACCTCCAAGGTACTAGTTTTTTGCTGCGCTTTTTCGGCAGGAAGCCTCAGTTGTGCCACGGAAGCGCTACGCTTCCCAGATGTGCTGGTGAGATCGCGACCGGAAACTCCGCTTGTCTTCCGTATCTCTTGCGTGGCTAATGTTGCGTGTGACCGCAGCCTAGATTTGAGTCTTAGGAGCACCTTAGAGACCAAAAAGTTTTCTTTGGGTATAAGCCTTCGAGAGTCAAAAACCCCCCTTTGTCAGAAAATGACTTTAATAAATATGCTTCATGGAATCAATCCATATTTATATAGTACTCCTTGGTTCCTAAAAACTGATGTTGGTACCCTTGGACTGCTAAGATATATTTCTTAAGTAAAAGTTCTGCCTTGAAGTCTCTCTCAGTTTGGTTATTCTACTCACCGGTAACCTCAGAACATAGGTTTAAATGCACAAATGACCGTGCCTTTAGCACACGGGGAGTTCCTTTTCTAAGAGAAAATGGACAGAGGCCCCGTCGTTCACACGGCGAATTTGCCGCGGGAGAGCCACGATTGAATAGCGGAGTTTCCGGGCATGATCACACTGCAACATCTGGCAAGTGGAGCGCACCCGTGGCCAACCCGTGGTGTGCCGCCGAAAATGTGTGTTGGGTGATAGTGAGATATTGAAAAAATGGTATTTAGCAGAGATAAGATAGTCCAGCAGAGTCAGAGTAAAATAATTCAGACTGAGGGTTCATGTGTGATTAAAATATAAAGTTTTTACTAAATTCTAGCATGGGAAGGGTAACTGGGATGAAAATAACAAAATAGCATAGTTGGCTACATCCTTACACTACAAAGACAAAACCAGAAGAGAGAGATTATGGCTGCTCTTCTTGTTTCTTCAGAACACCAAACAAAGACGGGAAGAGAAGCCATAAAATGGTAATACACCTTGACACTTTAGTCCCAATCAAATTCCTAGATCAGGGAGAAAATTCCCGGGCATTCCTACATCTAAAGAACATTGGTTACATGAGAAACATGTGACTTCCTGTGAGTAACATAAACAAACATTTAACCCCAAACATACTGAGTGTTTTCAACTTGTAATACCCAACAATGTGCAATAAAAAAAATACCTGGCCAAAGGTTCTAGCAACGAGATTGCCACGGGCTGCCTCAGGACTCCCTCGGTGTGATCGTGCTGGCACGCCGCTTTTCCCTCTGGCCCCTCGTTGACGCGCAGACGTGGAGGGAAGGAACCGTGGCATGCCGCCGATGCATGGGATTGCGTTCTGGCACGTTAAATTGCACCGCCGCAAATAGCCACGCCTCCCCCCCACGTTATCCAGCCAGTGTGACCGGGGCCAGAGTTACCTTAGAAGACTGCAGAACTAACTGTGCAATCTTAAGCAGAGTTAAAATCTTCTAAGACCATTTAAGAAAATGGATGTACAACAAGAAGAAGAAGAAGTAGAAGAAGAGGAGGAGGAGGAGATTGGAGGTCCCTTCACTACGCGAAGGAGTCTCAGAGTGGCTTCCAAACTCCTTTCCCTTCCCTCCCCACAACGGACACCTTGTGTGGTAGGTGGGGCCAAGAGAGCTCTTTCGAGAACTGCTCTTTCCAGAACAGCTCTGAGAGAACTGTGACTGACCCAAGGTCACGCCAGCAGCTGCACATGGAGGAGTGCGGAATCAAACCCGGTTCTCCTAACATGCTCCTAACCACTACACCGAACTGGCTCTCCAAGGGCATAACTCCTTAAGATTGCACTATAAATTACTCTGTGGCCCAGTTCTGTCTGGTTAAATCACACAGTTCTCCGTTCTTTTAACAGAACCACTAGATTGTTAGTTCTTTGAGCAACCAAGACCTAAATGGGAAAAGAACAGCTCTTTGCATAATCCATTCAGTAGACAGTTAAATTATCAAATTTAGTCCCTAAGAAACACACTGAACAAAACTAGAAGAATAACAGATTCATCATAATGCGCAACTAAGTGAAACACAACTGCAGATTCACTTAAACACATTCAAAAATATGTGGAACACATGTTTCAAATAAACCTTGGAACAGAAGTTGAACTATCATCAGACCATGTTTTGTGTCTTTCAGAAGATCAAGAGGCACCTCTGTATCTGACCCAAGATGACTGAAACAAGGCAACACCCTGTGGTTTCTGCCATCGTGAGAAGCAGACATTATCAATGATATTTTTAAATATGAGAGGGTTGGATCTTATCATCTTTTTTTGGTGGTAAAAAAGGACAGAGTGATCTTCTGGCCATCAAAAAAGGCTGTCCTACGAATTATGCGACCCGCATATACAAAAGCCCCGTGGGCAGTAGAACTGGGTGCGATTCAGTGGAAAAGCTGACCGGATCCAACCCAGGTCTGAAAGGATCACAAGAGCATTAGGTCAGCCACCTGCTATGAGGCAGACTCCACACACAGCCCCTTAGAGATCAGCTTCCCCGGTCACAAGGTGACATAAGTGGAAAGAAGGTCTGGTGCACTATTGATGGACAGCATGAATGAAAAACTAATTTGTGGTGGACTCTGCAACAGACACGGAAAATGCACAGTAGCAGTGACTGTAGCGACCTTGAGCACTGAGTCAGAAGAGAAACTGTGGGAAATTGTGGCTTTTAATTAAAGTGATACTGCTATTTGTCCAAGGTCAATTTGATTCTTTAGCCTTTCCAGTTATTGACTCCCCTCTCCCCCTGAACTGAGACAATATTGAGTAATTCAAATAGTATTCTTCAAGAATGTTCGCTTCAGAATATGAAATTGTAATGGACATAAGACCACTGCGCTTGTCAGCAGTATTTTTGTGAGGATCTTAGATGATCAAAACTCTGTTTCACTGGCTAGGGCATGTGACAGCCAGGCAGCTGTGAAGGACCTGATCAAATTATCTCTGAAGAGGAAAACAATGGTAGAGGCCCATGCATACTTAATGGCCGATCTCAGAAGAACTTCCTCTCCCTCCTCCATTGTGATGCCTCTAATATATACCAAAGATCAGGGGTCTTGTTGTAGAAAAAGAGCTGCCGGAGCTCATTAGCATAACTCATTAGCATAACTTATTTGCATATGCCACGCCCCCTGACATCACCGGAAGTGACAGAAGGCCACACCCTCTGACATCACCAGAAGTGTGTCAGAAGGCCCGGCTACTTACCCTCCTGCTTCATCCTCATTCCCAAACGGAATGAGGATCGAAGCAGAGGGCGGGGTAAAGAAGGGGGCGGGACTTCACCACGTGACCGCCCCGCCCCCTAGAGGTTCTCTTCCGGAGCTCCGTACCTGAGAGCTCCCCCCCCGACTAGAGCCCTGCCAAAGATACAAAACACATTGTGCGTTAGGATGTGCGATGCACATGATTGGAAAGCACAGGAGCAGTTTAAGAGCAGCATAAGGTACAGGAGTCATTCATGAGAACCAGTCTGAGAAGAACACAGGCTTCCCTGTTTGAAATATGATCAATCTGAGGCTTCCCTGTTTGAAATAATATTGATTTGTATGGCTTCTGAAGAAGCATTGTTGGAAACAGAGGCTACTGGATTACCTGTTAAACCAAAAATTAAAGCTAGAAGTGAAACTAATAAGCCTAAAGTAAAAACCAGAAGTGACACTGACGTAATTCAGTGGAGAGAAACCAAAGGATAAAGAGGACATTGTGTAATTTACCAGCATATAGCCCAGGGGTCATTTGGGGGGGGGGACGCGGGGGGACGCCATCCCCCCGGGTGAGGTGCGGGAGGGCGGGGCCTGGAGCTCCCTGGTGGTGCCCGCTGGAGGTCGCCGCCGGCTGTGGGGAGGACATACTTCTGGTGATGTCAGGGGGTGTGGCATATGCTAATGAGTTATGCTAATGAGTCCTCCTAGCTCTTTTTCTACGAAATGACCCCTGATATAGCCAATTAAGGAATACAGAAGGTTCCCGGTTGAAACACTGTGAAATCTCTGTGTCAGCTTCTTGTTTAAGACTGGCACTTAATAGTAGAATCAGAGCTAACCTACCTGATGCACTACATTGGAGTCTCCTGTTGAACTTACCTGTTGAATTTTCACCTGTAAAATTGGAGTTAACTGACCTGATGTACTGCATTGGACTTTCCTGCAGAATTTATGTGTTGAATTGTATTTGTATATATTGAGAATTCAGACATTCTGTTGTAGAAATTATTGAGGTCTGGTATATTTAAGCTTAAACTAGAGACTTTTGATATGAGATGGAATATATTGTGTATGGGAACCATATGGTTGATAACAGAGACAGAAACTAGGTGTTTCACAGAATAGAATTTTATAGTTCTGGAATCACACGGGGTATAGTTTATCAAAGTCTTTATTGCAGTTTGTATATTTTGTACGCATGGAGTATTTTGTATCTTTAGTCTCTCAAACACCGTGGTTCCTTGTATTGTTTACTTATCTGAGATACACCAGTCAGGAGACCTTGGCAGTCCACCTCAAAAGTCTAAGGTGCAAAAGTCACATGATCCTAGGTGAACAATTCACTGGTCTTGGCTTTTTGGAGGGAATATTTGCATACTTCTCCCTACTTTCTGATTGGACAAAGAACACCCACATTTCCCCCCAGTGAACACTTTCATCCGGGAACCCTGAATGACTGTCCTGCATACAGGGCAAGACATAGAAGACTGGAAAACCCTGTATGTTAGGGTTGCTCTAGACACTGTATGTTTATTTTGTTTTCTAAGATACGTATTTCCAGGGGTCATTTCGTAGAAAAAGAGGTGCAGGAGCTCATTAGCATAACTCATTAGCATAACTTATTTGCATAGGCCACACCCCCTGACATCACCGGAAGTGTGTCAGAAGGCAACACCCCTTCTCCTATCCTCTGCAGCCCACAACAATCACAGCTGGGGGGGGGGGGGGGGGAGGAACATAGCAGATTTGTCCTCGCAGAGGAGGGAGAGCTTGTGCCTGAATAGAACTTGGTCTTAAAGGTACCAGTGGACTGTTTTGGGCCGGAGGGGGGCTCTGCACCTTACCTGGCTGCTTCTTGCTCTGACTGAGTGCTGCTGGGAGCAGGGGGTGGGGCTTGTTGCATGTGCCCGCCCCCTGGGCTCTTTACTGTCGGAGCGTCGCTCCTGTGCGCTCCTGCAGGAAATGACGCCTGCGGTATTTCCCTTCCCCAAATCCCCTTGTCTGGCTCTCTGTTTGTTCTTAGAATCAACTTTTAAAAGCTGGATTGTGGCCCTGAGACACTGCTTTTTGGTTAAATCTTTGGGACGACCGACTGCTCATTTTTACAAGGGGGAGACAGTTGCCTTTCCGGAGACAAAAGACACACCTGGGTTCTCCCTCCTGGTCAGATAAGAAGCATTGGGGTGGACGTGAGCCCCATTCCGATCCTACCATTCCACTGAGCAAAGTTGATCCATTTACTCCTTCATTTATTAAAATATTTCTACCCCACTTCACATTTCAGCTCAAGTGTGAAACATTCCTCCAGTGCAAGAATTTTGTTGAAGAGGTTCCGGGACGCTGTTCCCCCCCGCCCCCCGATAAAAAGCCCTGCCCGCAGCCATCTGGGACAGCATCTCTGGAGCTGCAGGCCAAGCAGAGAGGTGGGCAGCCTCACCTTGGAACCCTGAGCTGGCCTGAATGCGGCTGTGGTGGCTCCCAACTTTGCCAGTGAGGCTGCTACTGAAGTCAAGGGGTTCTGCTTGACGAGCTCATTCTATTGTGCTGAAGCCACAACCGGAGTGGCTTGGCCCACTCCCCCCCCCCGAGAAGCCTCCTGTTCCCTCCGTCCCACCAGCTGTTTACAGGCGGGATAAGAACCCTGGATGGCCGGTTATGGCCCCCGGGCCTTATGTTTGACACCCTTGCCTTAGAGGATGGTTGGTTCCACCCCATTCTACATTACCTCCACATTCTGGCTATGTAGACTCAAGGCCAGGGTTATTTTTGGGCAGGAACGCACAGGAATGGAGTTCCGGCTGGCTTCAGAGTTAGCCACGCCCACTACAGCCAAAACCTCTGCGTGCGTGGCTACAGAGGGAAGGACTGGAGAGAAAACCTCCCCTCCAGCGACTCTGAGGCAGGTGGGCCAGAGGGGCCCTGGAAGGATCGGGGAGGCATTTAAATGCCTCCCCGTGCCTTCCCTGGCCTGTCCAAGGGCTGGCTTGCCCGGGCAAGCCAAGGGAAGGCGTGGGGGTGTGGCCTAATATGCTAATGAGCTGTGCTGTCAGGGTTGTGGCCTAATATACGAATGAGTTTCTGCTGTTGGGTGTGGCCTATTATGCTAATGAGTTCCTGCTGGGGTTTTTCTACCAAAAAAGCCCTGCTCAAGGCTATTCTTGGGGCAGTCAATCGGGTTCACAAAGTCTTAACCTCACCTGGGCTGTGGCAGTTTTACCCAAGAGTAAAGGATCCAAAGGGACCAGATGTACTGCACAAGGCTACAGCAGCCTCAATTAAATGCACATACCCCACAGTGGGTCCCACATTCCTTTCCCATAACAACTCTGTGATTCTCATTACTTCAGTATGAGTCAAGGGACAGAAACTCTGCTCAGGTTTATGTGATTCAAGGATAGGCATCACGCTTCGACTGATGCCAGCGAAAGATCCACAGGTAAAAGAAACAAGATACCGCCTCTTCACTACCGCTTCCTGTCTTCCTCAGGCTGACAGTTATATGAATGACAATAATTTTCCTAGAAGCCCAGGATAGCCCAATCCCGTCAGATTCAGAAGCTAGGCAGGGTCAACCTTGGCTAATATTTGGAAGCGCGACCTCCAAGGAATACCAGGCTTGTGACGCAGAGGCAGGCAATGAAACAAGTCTAGCTTGCCACCTAGTGGTGCATAATGCTAGAGGTAAAACGTCTGGCTACCAGACAATCGTAGGATCTCCTGGCTATTCTACACACCATGCCATACAATAATTAATTAGTTAATTACTTTCCTAGTCATGGGGACCCTCCCCTTTCTCATTAGACCAAACAGACCTCCACATAGCAAGCAGCAGTGCTCTGTATGGTGCGAGACCCCGATACTGAGAAATGCTCAGGCAACGGTCACGACAAAATCTACGGCAACTGCAAATGGTTCCATCACAGGTTACAACCCTGTATGTATTCCAATGTAAAAATAAAAATTAGAAATCTGTGCCACAGCCGAACAAGCTATCTGCATAGATCATGCACACTTTGCAAATATGACTATAATGTCAAAGAAGCTTCTGCAGTCCTGACGCTGTGATCGAACCTTTCCCAATAGCACACGCAGGTGCCGTATGGTGTGGAGGGCCTCATTTATGGCCAGGTTGTTGCCTGCCCATTTCCACTGGCCCCTTTCTTCCATCAAGGAGGTAACTAATATGCTCGCAAATCCACCTCCTTCCCATCCACATATGTCCCCTCCAGTCCTTATTTGGAAATATTCCCAGGATCCTGGACTTCCATCCTCCTCCTCACCTCCCATGACAAGAAGAAGAAGGAGGAGGAGGAGGAGGAGGAGGAGGAGGAGGAGGAGGAGATTGGATTTATACCCTGCCTTTCACTACCCAAGGGAGTCCCAGAGTGGCTTCCAAACTCCTTTCCCTTCCCCTCCCCACAACAGACACCCTGTGAGGTAGGTGGGGCTGAGAGAACTCTTGACAGAAACTGCTCTTTTCCAGGAACAGCTCTTATCAGCACTACGGCTTGCCCAAGGTCATCCAGCCAGGTGCAAGTGGAGGAGTGGGGAATCAAACCCGGTCCTCCCAGATTAGAGTCCGCACACTTAACCACGACACCAAACTGGCTCTCTACTAGCTCTCTTGGCCCTCTCTTCTCTTCCAAGTCTGTAATGATTTTTTTTGGGGTGTGTTTTAACTCATGCTCGTTTGCCCTCTAACTAGAGCCAGAATCTACCCCTAAACGTAAAGTTCTTGAGTGCTCCCGCAATTATCAGACAGAAAATAAGGTTTTTTTCCCCTTGGAAAAAGCCGTGGGCCAGCTTTGTTACAGAAGCTTTTTTGCTGGCACGCTGCATACCTCCTGGTGCTTAGCGTGGGTGTGCTAGCTGGGGATTCTCTGAAGTGCATTTAGAGCCAGTTTGGTGTAGTGGTTAAGTGTGCGGACTCTAATCTGGGAGAACTGGGTTTGATTCCCCACTTCTCCCCTTGCACCTGCTGATGTGACCTTGGGTTAGTCACAAGCTCTGGCACAGCTGTTCCTGAAAGAGCAGTTTGTGTCAGAGTTCTCTCAGCCCCAACCACCTCACAGGGTGTCTGTTGTGGGTAGGGGAAGAGAAAGGAGTTTGTAAGCCGCTCTGAGACTCCAAGTGAAGGGCGGGGTATAAATCCAATCTTTTCTTCTTCTTCTCTTCTACGGAGGCACCCAATTCTGGATTCTCTTTTATCCTAAACTACTTCCCAGGTTATATTTTGCTTCCTGGATGTTTGGACCCCAGCTTTGTGAATTGCAGCTCCGTCTGGAACCTGCATGAATTAAGGAGCGGTAGGCTCCTACGTTACTGTCTCATGCTACCTCTTTCATCCTGTGCCACCCAATGCTTCCTCTAAGCTGTGGAGTCTTGTGAGCAAAAATTCTAACTTTGTGAGCTACTGGCACTGCATAATTAGCTTGCTCTGGAGCCATCCCTTCCTGAGCCAAGACAAAAATGTGTGAGCTGGAGGCTAAAAATCTGTGAGCTGGCTCACACTGACTCAGCTTAGAGGGAACACTGGTGCCACCCCCTTCTTGAACGGCGGTATCTGGGTGGTTGGAATATTTCATACTCAACACGGGCATTCTAGTGCTGAGTACTGCTGTACTGTATTGCTTGATGACCTGTGACTGAATCTGCTTCTTCTTCTTCTGGCCAACCTTTAGCATGATTTCCCTTAATAAACCATGTTCTGTCTGGATTCTCAGTACACTTTTCAGGCTTGAGGGGGAAGCTTTGTCACATCATCAGCAGATCCCGTTACAACCATTTGTTTGGGTCACTACCCAGTTTGGGGATGCTTCTCTAGCCCGGTGCAAAATCTGGGACAGCAGCTCTTTTAGCAGAGGAATGAAAGGATGGCTTTCTTCCTTACACTTGGGCTATACATCTTTCTGTCAGTTTGTGCTGAACTGGAAAATGAGAACTATTGAAACGATGTGTATAGGGTACGTGTGTCTCGCTGACCACATACTGTAACAGGAGAGCCACAGCCAACTCCCATCCCTGGCATGCAGTAATGACGTAATCGTTTTGCACTAGGATTTTGCATGCGGAATTCACTACTGCAGGAAGTGGTGGCGGCTACAAGCATAGACAACTTCAAGAGGGGACTGAATAAACATATGCATTCTTTGGGGGGCAACAGTGGGGGGGCTTCTGGAGTTCTGGCCTTGCTGATGGACCTCCTGATGGCACCCGGGTTTCGGTCACTGTGTGACACAGAGTGTTGGACTGGATGGGCCATTGGCCTGATCCAAAATGGTTTCTCTTGTGCTCTTATGTCTGAGGCAGTGATGCTCTGTCTTCTTGGGGCTTGGGGGGCAACAGCGGGAGGGCTTCTGGAGTTCTGCCCCTACAGGTGGATCTCCTGATGGCACCCGGGTTTTGGCCACTGTGTGACACAGAGTGTTGGACTGGATGGGCCATTGGCCCGATCCAAAATGGTTTCTCTTGTGTTCTTATGTCTGAGGCAGTGATGCTCTGTCTTCTTGGGGCTTGGGGGGCAACAGCGGGAGGGCTTCTGGAGTTCTGCCCCTACAGGTGGATCTCCTGATGGCACCCGGGTTTTGGCCACTGTGTGACACAGAGTGTTGGACTGGATGGGCCATTGGCCTGATCCAACATTGACATCTCTTATGTTCTTATGTCATTTAGAAGCTTCCAAGAAGGATCCATTTTGCGTTGGCCCCAGAGCCTGGGTGGTCCAGGGTCCTGCTGGAAGTGACTGGACTCCTCAAAGGTCCAAACTCTGTTATTTCAGACTTGGGAAATGGCCCTGCTTTTGCATAATAGTCCCCGTCCTGAAGCCTACAAACAGCCCTAATAGTAGAATCCAACATTTAATTGAATTAATCCCACTGCGGAACTCATTTAAACTATTTAGGGCAGTCCAGCACTCAGAAGGTTCCCAGTGGATTGACCACTTTCCTTTCCCCCCAACTAACCAATTGCATTTAACAGTCACACATTTCTTCAGGATTATTCATATTTTCTTTTAAAATCCCCCACTGCAGAACCGAAAGAGGCTGAAAAACAAACACACAACGTCCTTAATTCTACCACCAATTAAACAATCACCCTCCACCTAGTTTACAAAAGAGTGTTCGTCGGTAATCTGCTTATTAAAGCTCAAAGCCCTAAACAAAGGAAGTATTATCTAAAATATTCCAGGTGGGTAGCTGTGTTAATCTGCAGAAGAAGAGCAAGATTCAAGTTCAGCAGCACCTTAAAAGTCCAACAAGATTTCCAAACTATTTCTGAGAGTCAAAGCTTATCCCCTGGCAGGGGTCAATTAGTAGAAAAAGAGGTGCAGGAGCTCATTAGCATAACTTATTTGCATATGCCACACCCCCTGACATCACCGGAAGTGTGTCAGAAGGCAACACCCACCGCTCAGGCTCCACTGGACTGTTTTAGATTGCTAGCTATTGGGAGGGGGGGAACATGCAGATCTGTCCCTCGCAGAGGAGGGAGAGCTTGTACCTGAATAAAACTTGGTCTTAAAGGTGCCAATGGACTGTCTTGGGCCGGGGGGGCGGGCTGCTTCTTGCTCTGACTGAGGGCTGCTGGGAGCAGGGGGCGGGGTTGTTGCATGTGCCCGCCCCCTGGGTTCCTTACTGCCGGAGCTCCGCTCCTGTGCGCTCCTGCAGGAAGTGACCCCTGTGACCCCTGGAAATCTCCTTGGTCCTGACGGCTCAACTGGACTCGGAATCTTGCTGTTATCTAAAACGGATTCTCTCTCACCTATTACTTTTCCTAGAAAGAGGGACTTCAAGGAGCTGAACTGAAGGTCTGACATTCCCGGCAGGCTGTGGGTCATCGGAGGATAGTGGTCCAGCTGCGGAGACACAAAACAAAGAAGCCAGGCTTTCAGACGAGCATGCCCGCACAATATTACCCAACGAGACCTTCCAGGAGGACAGTACACCACCACCAGGTCTCTCGGCTTCCAGATGCTCTGGTTTTATCTTTGACTGTTAATGACCACCAGCCAGCTTCCTTGAGAACCAAGTCCAGCGACGGTTTTAAGGAGAGACTTAGAGGCCCATAGCTACAGAGGGCTTTGGGGGGCTTGGCCCCCTTTTGAAAAGGCAGAGCCCCACAAGAATTTCTCCTGTAAATGCTTTTTTCAATCATTTCAAAACATTTTTTTAAATGTGTGTGCTCCTTTAAGCAGAGTGGCGCGCTACAGTTGACTAATTCCCGCACTGAGCAGGGGGGTTGGAGTAGGTGACCTCTAGGATCCCTGCTAACTCTGTGTCAAGAAACTGGTCTCTTTTAAGAGAGTTTTAATGTGTGTGCTCCTTTAAGCAGAGTGGCGCGCTACGGTTAACTAATTCCCGCACTGAGCAGGGGGGTTGGAGTAGGTGACCTCTAGGATCCCTGCTAACTCTGTGTCAAGAAACTGGTCTCTTTTAAGAGAGTTTTTCTGCCTAAGTGTAAGCTTTCTTGACTAGAGAAGTCATCACCCCCACCTGCCAGCTTGTTATCGGAATTGTTGCTTAGGCTGGCAGAAGTGATTAACTTGCAACAGCTGAAAACTCTCATCTCAAGTCGTTGACAGCTTGCAGTTTAGAGACTTATCCCGGTAACAGCTTTCTATTGGCTAAATTGCTTTTCTTTCTGCGCTGAGAACTTCAGCCGCACCAGAAAAATTTTTGCCCCCCAAACCACAAAATCCTAGCTACGGGCCTGCTTCGAAACAAGCGGACATTATCAGCCTCAAACCCCCCCCCCAGTTCACATCCGTTCCTATCACTTCTGGAAAGCTGTAGTCTATCACTAGGCTCAAGCATCCTGAAACAATGAATCCGTAAACCAAGGCCATTTCAGTTTCAACTCCCCTCCACCATCCTACTCCAGTGGAACTGAGTGTGAATGAAGCATATAAAAAGGTAAAGGTTCCCTTGCTCGAAAGCCAGTCGAATCCAACTCTAGGGTTGCGGTGCTCATCTCCGTTTCAAAGCCGAAGAGCCAGCGCTGTCCGAAGACATTTCCGTGGTCATGTGGCCGGCATGACTAATCACCAAGGCATACGGAACGCTGTTACCTTCCCACCGAAGTGGTACCTATTTATCTACTTGCAATTTCTTGCTTTCAAACTGCTAGGTTGGCATGTGCAGAAGCTTAAATGGTGAATGGCCAAATTTTGTTATCGATTAAAAAGGCCTTATTTCGCGGTCCATCCTTTGGATTTAGAGTTTGAGCAAAGGGGGGAAAGAAAGGTTTGTATTGCGGTCTCCCAGCTTGAGCTTTTGACCTTCAAAAACAGAAAGATTCAAAATTTGCTTTGATTGCGCCCAGGTTTCAGAGTGCATGGAATCCGTTGCGTTATGATTTCCCCCGCAAGTGTCAGTTTTTTCAAGGTGTTCCTTGAGTGTGACACTTGAACACGGTAATCAAGGAAGAACTAAACAGCCTCAGTTTGAGAGCAGGATACAGCGGCGCCACTCTGAAGTCTAGTCTTTAGGGGAGCAGATGTGGAGAATGGAGATCTAGAGAAAAGGGAACAGACATCACAGACATGCCTTTTGGAACACTTCGGTCCTGACCAAGTGGAAAGACTCCCACAGTTCCTTCTCCCTTTCCCTGAATATGTAGCACTAGGGCTCTACTGGTAGCAGGAGCTCCTTTGCATATTAGGCCACACCCCCTAGTGTAGCCAATCCTCCAAGAGCTTACAGTAGCCCCAGTAAGAAGAGCTCTGTAAGCTCTTGGAGGATTGGCTACACTAGGGGTGTGTGGCCTAATGTGCAAAGGAACTCCTGCTACCAATAGAGCCCTGCTCGGACTGAACTCTATGGAACGAACAAAGAAGGCGGAGGTCCATGCTAGCTCTGGAAGCTTAAAGTGCCACCTCTGAGGCTACACCCACACCACTAGGATTCTCGGCATCGCTTGCTGCACCTGACACTGAAGGAAACCAAAGGCAGAGGCATTCAGAAAGGTGACAGAGCATCCACACGAGTGGATAAACTCCTGCCCTGCACACATTTCCTAGCGGCTGCCCATCCCCATTCCTTTCCAGGTAACCGGAACCAAACCTGCCTGCACCTTTCCCCTTATATCTCCGCATTGGCCTGTTACAGCCGTCATTTCCCTCAATACTCCACCAAAGGACTCTTTGGGCGATTCTGCATTGGCTTTTCCCTCCGTTGTTTCACCAAAGGTGCAGCTCAAAACCACATTCAAATTCTCCTGGGGGCAACGCCATACTGACTGCAAAATCACTCCTGAGCAGCCGTCAATCTATACAGAGGATAGACTACGGTCATTGCTGAAATAAAGAAAATAACTAATTATGAGATTCCAAATACACCTGCATCTCTTTTGTTACATTTTTGGCCAGGTCTGAAGCTGTCTAAACTGAACGAAGCGTTAATTTCTACTATGCTAATGGCTGCAAAAAACTTAATTGCTTTAAATTGGAAATTGTTTAAGGTACCAAATCTGTCACAATGATCGTTTCAGATAAAATCGCTATGAAATTAATAGCTTTTGACAATCCGAAAGGTGTTAATAATTTTTTGGAAAAACGGGTTGGGTTTTTTGAATATCTTACTGCTTGTCAACTCCAATTATATGCACTACCTCAGAAATATAGAGACTTTATGTTTTATTAACAAGTACTGTGCGTATGGATAACATTTCTCTTGTTTATTAGATGTTGTTGAAAGATACTGTATACAACTAACAAGTAATACAGGATGTAAAAATATATAAAACTCAATAAAAATGCTATTTAAAAAAAGAAGAAAAGAAAGTGGCATGCAGTGTGGAGGGTACCATAAAATCCGATGCTCAAAGAAAGTGAGAGCGGCATGCAATGCAGAGGGGAATTTCTGTTCCAACGTGGGTTTGGCAGTTTGGTGTAGTGGTTAAGTGTGTGGACTCTAATCTCGGAGAGCCGTGTTTGATTCCCCACTCCGCCACTCGCACCTGCTGGATGACCTTGGGGAAGCCGTAGTTCTGATAAGAGCTGTTCTTGGAAACAGAGCACTTTCTGTCAGAGCTCTCTCAGCCCCACCTACCTCACAGGGTGTCTGTTGTGGGGAGGGGAGGGGAAAGGAGTTTGTAAGCTGCTCTGAGACACCTTCGGGTAGTGAAGGGCGGAGTATAAATCCAATCTCTTCTCTTCTTCTAAAACAACCAGGGAAAAGCCAGTGCAGAATCACCCTTTGAGTGCTTAAAAAGGGGGGGGGGGAAGCAGGCAGCTCTTGTCCAGATAGCCTGGAAAGCCCTCCGATGCTGTGGGGGTGGCGGAGGGACCTTTGAAAATGCCACCTTCCATTCAGATGGCATGCAAGCACGCTTGCACTGTGTTCCTTCAAAAAACACCATTGCGAAGCAGGCTTGGTAGAGATCAGAGGAAAGCCGGGGGAAACCTGGACAGTGATTAAAAGGGTTATGTCATGCGGATGTAGGGTGTCCAACTCTAGGTTTGGAAATAACTGGGGTTTTGAGGGTGGAGCCTGGGAGGGTGGGGTTTAGAGAGGGGAGGGCCCTCGATAGAGCACGAGGCCACACAGCTCTCTTCCCAAAGCAGCCATTTTCTCTAGGAGATGTGGGACGAATGCTTCAGGGCTCTTTTTGTAGTGGGAACTCCTTTGCATCTTAGGCAGGGGTCATTTCCTGCAGGAGAGCACAGGAACAGGGCTCCAGCAGTAAAGAGCCCAGGGGGCGGGCACATGCAACAAGCCCCACCCCCTGCTCCCAGCAGCCCTGGGCCACGAGGAGCAAGAAGCAGCCAGGTAAGTTGCAGAGCTCCCCCCGGCCCAAAACAGTCCAGTGGCACCTTTAAGACCAAGTTTTATTCAGGCACAAGCTCTCCCTCCTCTGCGAGGACACATCTGCATGTCCCCCCCCCCCAATAGCTAGCAATCCAAAACAGTCCAGTGGAGCCTGAGCGGTGGGTGTTGCCTTCTGACACACTTCCGGTGATGTCAGGGGGTGTGGCATATGCAAATAGGTTATGCTAATGAGTTATGCTAATGAGCTCCTGCATCTCTTTTTCTACGAAATGACCCCTGATCTTAGGCGACATACCCCTAATGTAGCCCAATCCTCCAAGAGCTTACAGAACTCTCCTTACAGAGGCTACTGTAAGCTCTTGGAGGATTGGCTACATTAGGGGTGTGTTGCCGAATATGCAAAGGAGTTCCTGCTACAAAAAGAGCCCTGCAAGTTTTTATCAGGAGTTACTCAGTCCTGTTTTTTGAGGATTGAGTAGACGCGGGGGAAATTACAAAATGCAGCTACGCAGCAGCGTGTGTGAAATTGACACGTGCCATCTGGGCAAAAGGGAGGCGTGAGCGCGGAGCAGCGCTTGTGGGAAATCAGCCAAATAGTAAATAAGCAATCGATGTAGTCTGGAGGTCAGCTGGAATCCTGGGAGGCCTCCAGCCCCACCTGGTGGACGGCAGCCTTATGCCGGTGGGGAAAAAAGATTTTACAGCGCTCCAGTTTAGATGCAAAAGTGAAGGCAAACATCCTCATGGAGGCAGACTAGGAGTCCGTTCAGGAAACCGTATTACCCTTTCCTGTTATGTCCTGAAAATTATGGTACCGCTACATAAACTAGAACTTTATAATCCAGGCATGATCGCTAACCCAGCCCAAACAGGCAATTCAAGCAGGTGCACAGAGGAATTTTCTCTCTATATCTCCTGATAAAAAGGTAAAGGTGAATGTTCCCCTTGCTCGAAAGCCAGTCGAATCCGACTCTAGGGGGCGGTGCTCATCTCCGTTCCCAAGCCAAAGAGTCAGCGCTGTCTGAAGTCTGAAGACGTTTCCGTGGTCGTGTGGCTGGTATGACTGAACGCTGAGGCGCATGGAACACTGTTACTTTCCCACTGAAGCGCTGCCTATTTATCTACTAGGAAACCATAAGACAAAGTACATTATGACTTATCCAGAGAGAGAGAGAGACTTGTACGATAGCTAAGAGCTGTAACCCGGATTCCCTGCAAAGTTCTCTATAAACTCCTGCCCAAGGGGGCTTAGAGTTGCCAGCCTCTCAAGTTCACACAAAGAAGGGCTGGATTGTTTCCTTTTTGTTTCTTTAGGCAGAACACTCTCTGAGACCCGAGGCTAGGAGGCAGCATCAGGGGAAGGCCTTGGCCTCTGGGCCCGCTTTGTTGGATGCTGGACAAGAGGAACCATGGGTCTAATCCAGCACGGCTGTTCTTGCGTCCTTAAGGAAATAAAGGCCTTGTGATTTGCAATGTACTCCTATGCAGTGTTATGTCTAGGGTTGCCAGGTCCCTAACTTTTGTTGACCGGGGGGGGGGGGAAGGCTTCCCATCCGGGATATCCTGGCACGCGTGCTACATGCGCACGCTGCAATGACATCATCCAGAACCTAGTTTATGCCCTTTCACATTCATGGAAGTCAATGGCCTTAGAAGGCCAACGTAGATCTTCAAAGGACTGGACTGCTTAAGAGCTATTCTGGGTTATGGTGGAACAGGACTGTGAGAATTATGGGCAAAATGCAGTCTCACATGAACACTATGGTGATAGAATGACTCCTAGTCAAGCAAGCTTATTAGTACCACGCCTAACCTGAGAACATCAGTTTGAGAACCAAAAGAGGGAAACGGATTGACATTTAATGGCGTTTCATCCTGTTCTGAACTCCTATAGGCAAGCAATACCTTGAGGGGATTGTTTCAGCTGGAATTAAGATTGCTGGGGAACAGATCAACAACCTCAGATATGCAGACGATACCACTCTAATGGCAGAAAGTGAAGAGGACCTAAAGAGCCTCTTGCTTAGGATAAAAGAGGAGAGCGCAAAAGTGGGCTTGAAGCTCAACATCAAAAAAACTAAGATCATGGCATCCGGCCTCATCACTCCTTGGCAAATAGAAGGGGAAGTCGTGGAAGTAGTGACAGACTTCACGTTCCTGGGATCCCAGATCACGGCAGACTGTGACAGCAGCCATGAAATTAAAAGACGCCTGCTCCTTGGGAGGAAAGCGATGGCGAACCTAAACAGCATGATAAAAAGCAGAGATATCACCCTGCCAATAAAAGTCCGCATGGTCAAAGCAATGGTATTCCCAGTAGTCATGTATGGCTGCGAGAGTTGGACTATAAGGAAGGCCGAGCGCCGAAGAATAGATTCTTTTGAACTATGGTGCTGGAGAAGACTCTTGAGAGTCCCTTGGACTGCAAGAAGATCAATCAGTCAAAAGAAATCAACCCTGACTGTTCCCTGGAAGGCCAGATAATGAAACTGAAGCTCAAATACTTTGGCCACCCAATGAGAAGGGAGCACTCCCTGGAGAAGACCCTGATGCTGGGAAAGACTGAAGGTCAAAGAAGACGGGGAGGGCAAAGGATGAGATGGTTAGACAGTGTCATCGATGCAACGAACATGAAATTGAACAAACTTCAGAGGACGGCGGAAGACAGGAGGGCCTGGCGTGATCTGGTCCATGGGGTCGCGAAGAGTCGGACTCGACTGTGCGACTGAACAACAACAAAAATCAGGAAAGCTGTAACTCCAAACTCATTAGAGTACCGCATGGTGCGCCCTAAGAGGCTACGTGGATTTTATAGCAGCAAATTGAAGCAGGCTCCATCAGTCGGCTGGCTACATATTGCTATTTCATTCCACTCGTGATATATGTGCGGTTGCCAATCGCCAGGTGGGGCCTGGGGATCTTCTGGAATTACAACTGATCTCCAGACTGCAGATATCAGTTCCCCTGCAGAAAAATGGCTGCTCTGGAAGGTGGACTGTATGACAGTATAACCCCCCCCCCCCAAATCCTGCCCTCTGAAGGTTCTACCCCCAAACCTCCAAGAACTGGCAACCAGAGGTATGTAAGTAACTATGACATGAGATTTTGCAGGTACCCTAGAACTAATAATTAACCCGTTATCACACCATCCATGTTCAAGCCATAAATCATGTGTCCTCATGTGTTTGTTGAAAACCTCAGTAGAAGGCAACAGTGGCCTTACCAGAAATATTTTCTTCACACTCTACCGCATTTGGAAACCTGGGATTCCAGAATAATTCATTTGGCAGAGGGGATGGGTTCCTATTCCTAATCTACAGGTGGTTAACTACTTTCAGAGTTTATTTCGTTCACTGAAAAGACAAAGCTTGTAAAAATCTAATGTAGGAGATATTTAGGTTCCTAGAGAGTGAAACTAGATGGTATTCTTCCTAAAAGTTATGTTGCACTGCCATCTAGTGGCTACTGAGGTGTAAACCACAAGAAGAGGACGTTTTGTAGTCCTCTTGGCACTGCTCATGCTAATAACTATAACGGCATTCATAACAACAAAAATGTACCATGGGGATGTGTTGTTTGCAAAGGATATTGCATCTTAATAGAACCAAAACTAATAATAAGGGGAAAAAAACCAAAATGATGCCACCAGAATTTTAACTGCTGTTAACTTTTACATTTATTTTAAGCTGTGGTTTTAACTTGTTCTAATAATATATTTGTGTGTTGGTTTTAATAGCTTTTAAGATGAGATTTTAATTTGTTTGCTTTAGTTTGTTAACTGCCTTAGTGGTCCTATGGGGGCAGAAATTTGGGGTAAAAATGCTGTTAACAACAACAATTCTAATAACGATGTAGAAAAGGTTAATATATATCCCAGTTCCTTTATATAAAGGCAGATTTCCAAAGATTTAAAGGAGCCATCCTAAAATCTACCAGATCTTTATTCCAGCAGAAGCTTTTGTAACCAGCTCCCACTTTTTCAGATGCAATGGGTGGATTATCACTGTATTGTCATTTTAACAGATCCAGGTGTCACGGAAAGGCAGGAAGTAAGGGTGAAATATTATGTCACATTCAAATCTGATGAAGAAAAACACAAGGGCCATTCATCAGTTATGCTAAACTAGCCAAGACCTTTAATGAGCGGGGGAGTGCCATGGTTTTGCTAAGGTTGTTAACACTCACAAGGAGATAAAAATCTCGTTGGTTCAAGCATCGTGGGCGAGACAATGTGAAAACTCTTTAATGAATCCCAGTTCAACAATTTCACATTGGGGTCCCTCTTTGAAGTTCTTTTCTTGATGGATATATGGCTTAGATTTCTCCACCCTTGCCTGTGTTCTGTTTGTGAATTTCCAGTTCTCCAGTATTAGTGGGTAGTTGTGTTGGTCTGCAGTAGAACAGCTAGATCTGGGTCTAGTAAAACCTTAAAGACTAACAAGTTTTCCAGTGTATAAGCTTTCGAGAGTCAAATCCCCTTTGTCAAAGCTCCCTGACCTAAAAAAGGAGCCTGAACTATTTAATGCTTATACCCAAACAATCTTGTTGGTCTCCAAGAGTGCAACTGGACTCAAATCTAGTTGCTCCAGTATTAAGGTAAAGGTTTCCCTTGCTCAAAAGCCAGGCGAATCCGACTCTAGGGGGCAGTGCTCATCCCCGTTTCCAAGCCGAAGAGCCAGCGCTGTCCGAAGACACTTCCGTGGTCATGTGGCCAGCATGACTCGACGCCGAGGCACACGGAACGCCGTTACCTTCCCACCGAAGCAGTACCTATTTATCTACTTGCAATTTCTTGCTTTCGAACTTGCTAGGTTGGCAGGAGCTGGGGTCAGAGACGGGAGCTCACTCCGTCATGCGGCACACTCGGGTCTCGAACTACTGAACCACCGACCTTCCGGTCTGCAGTTCAGCATCTTAATCACTGAGCCACCGCAGCCCAGTATTACTGAGCCCCTTTTCTAGTATTAATTTTATCACTATAATTGCCCTGTAACAATAATCACAATGCCTTTACCTGAACAATGATCTCCTTCCCTTTCCGTGTGATGTTAATGCTGTGCGGTTGCCCATTTGCTACATTCCTTGGATCGACGTTGATGTTATATGGTTCTTTGGCGCCTCCCAGATTGTATCGAATCTGTAAATTTCCTGCAGGGAAAAAGAGCTCCATTTAGTTATGCCTGTCTCTTTTTCTCAGTACTGGTTCTAACCCCCTTCCACCCTTTTAAGTCTCCTACTCTTTTGGCACTGGTATTATGCTGTCATGAATTGAGCTCCACGGGGGACCATTTCACAAATTATGCATGGACAAATCTAGGTTTGCCACTGAGAGTACGCTTGACGCAAAACTACAACCAGCCATGGCTCCCTGTGGAAGGCCGTTTGGGCAGGGTTGGGAGCTGGTCTCTTTAGCCCGGAGATCAGTTGTAATGCTGAGAGAACTCCAGCTAGAATCAGGCTGATTTCTAGCTATCTGGAACATACTTGCAGACTTCGTGCCATTTTGAATCTTGCCAGAGCTGGGTTGGGCTCCATCACTAAAGAAAAGCGGCCCGATGAAGCCCTAAGAAACGGCAAAGCAACCTAGGCGTGCCATCGCCGCTCCTTTGGTTCGTACTGCAGCTAGTCTTGAGCTTATGCCGTCTATTGCGTGCTTTCTTCTGGAAACTCTTCTCGGCACCATGAGCTGGTGACCGCATCAATCTGAAGAGAGACTTGCACTTTCAAGGACTATGAGGTCACTATTCGACTGGTGCAGTTCTCATAATTGCATGGTGGCAGAACTACTGGTTATGTGTATTAATTTTGGTTGTAAGGAGAACTGTATCAGAAGACAGTTGTCCCAAGCGTAATTTGTACAGCGCTACAGATTATTCTGTTCATTTGCTCGTGCAACTGCATTCGCTGTATTTCCAATGATCACTGGTGGGGCCTGGTGTGGGGGACCCCCGCCTTCATTGGGGGGGTCTGGCAACCCTAGCTGGGCAACACAATCAGCTGGGACCACAGGTCTTGGAACACAAGCAGGTGGGGGAAGAGTGGGCAGCAGGAGAGGTGTATGGATGGGGGGGTTGGTGGCAGTGAACGCCACAAGAAGCCCTGGGCCTCACCCAGGGCCGGCTCACCCACTAGGCGAACTAGGCATTCACCTAGAGCGCCGGGCCCTGGATGGGGTGCTGAACTGTGCCTCCCCCCGCCAAAAGCCCGCGTGCTATTGCTGCTCCCAGCCATGTGGCATGGGGGGGGATGCAAACGGGGAGCGCAAAGCCGCCTTGCCTTCCCCCTCTGCCCGGGGTCAGCTTTTGTAAATCCAAATGTGGGGTGTTTTGGTTTGGGTGCCCAGAAACCTCGCCGCCTCCTCCTCGCTCGCCTAAAGGGGGAGAGAAGTAGGATTTCCTTCTCTCCAGGCTCTGCCTGGAGGTTGGCAACCCCATAATCGGGCACGCGGGGGGGCGCCAGAAGGTAGCCACGCCTAGGGTGCAAAAAAACCTCGGGCCGGCCCTGGCCTCACCGTATGCTGATGCTGGCTCTGACCTCATCCTACTGCATGCGTAAACTAGGCCTCACGTCTCCACAACAAAGCGGCTGCAACCTTCTGTCTCACCCAACCGATGGACGTCATGAATTAAGTTCCTCAAAAATAATAACTCATTTTCACAATACCTGAGGTCACCAAGCCCTCAGTATGTGACCCAGCTGAGTAACACCTTCTCGTTTCCCTTGGGGCTTTAGGTTTGGAAAGGACACGGAGGCGACCAACGTCTAGGACACATTTGGACACAAGGAACAAAGCACTCACCAGAGGCGTTCAAGAGCACTGCCATGTAGTCCTTGGTGTAAGAACTGATGTAGAGGAGGACGCTGGGGGGTTTGCTGGTGCTGAAACTAAAGCTCAGCTCTTCTCTGTCCAGGGTCAGGTCGGACGCAGCGTTCTCCGGTTCCGTCGAGCTCAAGAGAGTCCTGCTGACTAAGTCCTTCAGGTTATTCCCTGCAGACGAAAAGTTATACCGGAGCCACATCCCTTCTTCAAAAAATGCGCCAACCTCTTTGGGGGGAGGGGTGGGGGAGAGGAGAAACAAACAAACAAAAAAAGACAGTGAATGTCCTCTATGACATCCTTCGAAGGGCACGTTCAGTAACCACAATGCTCTCTTCTCATGCACTTGCCGATAATTTTTCAGCTGGTTAAATCAGTGATTTTCTAAACCATGTGGCAACACCGACGTTCATCATCGAAGAGGTATATAATGTCGGCCTCCTGCCCCCGCCCCATGCTATCCAGTTTGGGTCAGGCCCTGGATTAGCTTCATTGGGTTTTATTTACTAATTTAACTCTTTAATACCCCACCTTTCTCCCCAGTGGGGACCCAATGGGCTCCTATGATTCTCTTCTCCGTGTTATCCTCACAACGACCTTGTGGGGTAGGCTAGGCCGAGAGTGCGTGACTGGCCCAAGGTCACTTCGCAAGCTTCCACGGCAGAGGGAGGATTTGAACCTGGAGTCTTCCAGATCCTAGTCTGACATATGGCCGGTCTTTTCACTCAATTTTGTCCAGTTCCTCGTCATACTACAACCCCACCATGTGCCCTTTGTCCATTAATATCCTGTACTCTGTGTCATGGCCTTTTTTCGCGATCACAGTGGACCATTCCTGGTTGGATCTAACCCAATGCATTTAAGAAGATGATCCTATAGCAGATGTGCAGGCAAATATTAAGATGTGCTGGCATGAAAGAAGAGGCTCTCCCCCAAAGAAGAGGAACTGGACAATATCGATATGTTGCAAAGGAACCATCTCTCTTCCCCTCCCCCATTTACATCCATTGCAATCTATATCCTTTGCAACATCTTGTTAAATCTAGTACTCACAAAATGTGTTAGGGTTTTCCATTGTCCTAGTATCAGGATTTTCTAAAGTAAAATTAAAGCATTCAGAAACACTCCTGGCATTAAATCATGACATTTGAAACTTAAACTTAAAAAATGTTGAATACAATCAAATCCCAACGAAAGAAAGAACTATTGGATTGTTTCCTTTTATTCTCTGCTCTTATGACTACAGTCTTGAGCATCAATCGTTCAGCAACAAAGCAACGTCAAAAGAACAATGATAATGATAACAGCAAATGTAACTATGACAACTAGAGCACCAGGTTGTCCAGATCTATCTATTAGATTTGGTTACATAGAGGGTAAAAATGGCAACTAGGAGGGACCATATTCAGCCTGTGCTGAAAGCGCTGCACTGGCTGCCGATAGTGTACCGGATCCTCTTCAAAGTGCTGGTTCTTACCTATAAAGCCCTATATGGCCAGGGTCCAGCCTACCTGAGGGACCGCCTTTCCCCACATGTTCCCCCAAGGGCACTACGGTCGGGGACCCAAAACTTGCTGGTCATCCCAGGCCCCAAGGACATCAAATTAGCTGCGACCAGGGCCAGGGCTTTTTCGGTGGTGGCTCCTACCTGGTGGAACGAGCTCCCGGGGGAGATCCGGGCCCTGCGGGACCTTATGCAGTTCCGCAGGGCCTGCAAGACGGAGCTCTTCCGCCAGGACTTTGAGTAGGAGCCGCCGCCCCACTATACCATCACCGTCATGGTATCTTAAAGGATGCACGGACGAGGCCCTGATGAAGATCCTGGAATATGTAAAGAAGATCTGATAAGCTGTCGCCATTCATGGGAGTGCCACCTGGAATTGTGTTGATTCCATCTTGGATTACGATATCAGTGACTGAGCACCGTTGTTGTTTTTAAGTTTTAGTTGTTTTTATTATGTTTTAGATGTTTATTTATGGCACGGCTGATTACCTTGCCCTTGTGAGCCACCCTGAGCCCATTGGGGAGGGCGGGATACAAATGTGAAAATAAATAAATAGATAAATAAATAAAAACTGCCAAAGTAGTGTTATGGTCACTTCCAGCCAAAAGGACCTGTAACTTACAACGGGCTTGGAGACAAACCAGATCCTTTAAAAAGGGAGAAACAAACGTGGTTCTATACCCTATGGAGTTTCATACAATCCAATAAACAATGGAGCCAGGATGCAAGACTCCCTATGTTGCAGCTGCAAAATCTATCAGCTAATGGAATCCTTCCAAAATGGCCGGAAAATTGTAGTGTATTCAAAGCTGCCTTGAATGCATGACATGTTGTGAAACATCTAATTGAAGTGTAATGTAAAGCTTCGTCCTGGGCTAGGATCCAAATACATCCAATCGTATCGCTAGCCCAGGAAGTAACAAGCCAATCACTTCACAGCAAGCTCCCTGAGTGGGAACGTCTGTGATTGGTCCTTATACGAACAACCTCATTGGTTGGTATTTGTACAGTGGGTGTGGCTACATTAGCCGGGAATGTTTAAAAGCAGGACAGCTGCAATGTAAAGGCTGTTCTGGCTATCAGATGTTGATCCATGTTGGAGTTGTGTTCGAGTGGAAAAATACAGTTGTGTTCTTGCTGAATCACTCTTCGACTATTTTGTTAATCGAGTGATTTAACAAAAATTCTGCTGTTGGTATTGAATGAAAACGAGCAAATTTAGCGGCTCATGGGAATTTAGGAACCATCAGGTAGTCAAGCTACTCTGGCCTAGATTTTGGATATGCCAGTCCCAAGTAGAGAAGAGAACAGACTCCGCAGGCCCGGATTCTGGAACTGAGCTCATCTAAAGCATAAAGGCATCTCAAAACTCAAGTTTCTAATAGAGGTCAGACTGAGGCAAATCAATATCGTTAGGAGAAATCCCCAGCCAATCCAGGCAGGAGATGACCAATTTCTGCCAGTTTGTTTTAAAGGCATCCATCCTCAGTAAAAAAGAAAAGAAAAGAAAAAGCCCCCCCCCCCATTCCCGAGGAGACAAAAGTTAGCTTGAGCCAAAATCTAAAAGCAGATGCCCTTGCCTCTAGGGACTGCACATCCAGTTCAGCTCTGAATATGGTTCCTCCGAAACGACGTGGAGTTCCCATGATTCTTCAAAAGAATCTAGCAGAAAAGGTATTGAGCTGAGCACGGCGACCAGAAATCCAGATTGGGACACCATATAACAGTGGTGGCGAACCTATGGCACGGGTGCCAGAGGTGGCACTCAGAGCCCTCTCTGTGCCATCGCCCCAGACAGGCCCAAACCATCATTAAAGTGCCGAATTCTCTGCCAAATAATGTTAAGTAAATGAAAGCATTTGGGATTGCTTTCCTTACTTTGTTTGGATCATCTTAAGTTAATGTATGAGTTGTTTTTTCTAAAGTAAAACCTCAGTATTCAGGTTAAATTGCCGTGTTGGCATTTTGCAATAATTAAGTGGGTTTTGGGTCGCAGTTTGGGCACTCGGTCTCTAAAAGGTTCGCCATCACTGCCATATAAACTGAGCTTCCGCCTTAGAGTTATATAGTGAAAGTGGCATAGGTATATATTGACCTCCTTTAGAAAAAAATAGCAAATTATTGCATTGTTTGAACAGCTAGCTGTTGGGCCTCCTCGATATGTTGTTTCCATGAAAAGTTATATCGAAAGAGTATTCCCAGATACCGAAATTGTTTAACTTGTTCTAACTTCTGCTATTAATTTCCCAGTTATAGGTTGGAGGTTGCGGTTGCTTAGTAAAAGTCATACCCTTAGACTGTCATTAATTTCCAATCCCCCCGATACGATACTGAGAGAAGGATTTCAACAAACCCCGGAGGCCAACAGGAGTATGGGAAAGGAGAAGATCATCATCAGCATGTAACAGTACAGGAATTTCAACATTAGCTAAGGAAGGAGAGTGATGATTGAGTGATTTCAGCTTCACAAACAGGTCACTCATATATAAATTGGACCATAAAGGAGCCAAAACACATCCATGACGGACCCCCCTCTGCGGAGGGAAAGATCTAGACAAATGACCAAGATGGCTATAATGAACATATGCATGAGAGGGCTCACATAGTCTTTCAACTAACCACAACAGTCTGCAGTCAATGGAAGTGGTTCTCACCTTAGTCCATAGCAGCTTTCTTGGGACAGAGTTAAAAGCTGCCCCTAGATCAATAAAGGCATAAAAACATAGGAGAAGCCACGTTGGATCAGGCCAAAGGGCCAATCCAGACCAATACTCTGTGTCACACAGTGGCCAAATACTAGGTGCCATCAGGAGGTCCAGCAGTGGGGCCAGGACACCAAAAGCCCACCCACTGTTGACCCCCAAGCACCAAGAATACAGAGCATCACTGCCCCAGACAGAGTGTTCCATCTATACCTTGCGGCTAATAGCTACTGATGGACCTCTGCTCCATATGTCTGTCTCTACAAACAGGTCACTCATACACAATGTTCCCTCTGAGCTGTGGAGTCTTGTGAGCAAAAATTCTACTTTGTGAGCAGCTGGCATTAAAGCTGTGAGCGAGCGAGTTGGCTTCTGCATAAATTAGTTTGCTCTGGAGCCGTCTTTTCTGAGCTGAGATAAAAATGTGTGAGTCAGAGGCTAAAAAACTGTGAGCTAGCTCACACTAACTCAGCTTAGAGGGAACACTGCTCATACATAAATTGAACAATAAAGGACTCAAAAACACATTTGCGAAGGACCCCTCTTTCTGTCTTATACATTTTGTATTACATGACTGTCCTCGACAAACGCAACTATGCTGTATAACCCCCTTTCCCCCTTTTCTTGTCTGTATCCCCACTGTCCTCCCAAACAAATAACAAACAAATAAAAGAAACACTCCCGAGGCAGTCCTATAACACAACTGTTCGCCCTGAGTTTTCAAAGCAATCTGTGATGGATTTATAGCTGTCGTTCTTCAGCAGAGACTGTGACTTTGCTCCAAAATATTGACATGAAAAGCAATCCCATTTTACACCTCTTGCCTCTGCCACATCCAGTAATGATCGATAATCAAACACGCAAACTTAGATCTGGACAAGTGGAGACCCGCAAGAAACTTGCGGAATGGTTATCCTATTCCTCACACCTTTGCTTCCTCCTGTCTCCCTCTACCTCTCTCACACTCT